>NW_026527771.1:0-22862 GCF_017976375.1 Cuculus canorus
TTAGCTTACATAGCATTTACAGTGTAATTTTGTATTTTTTAAAAGTGTAAAAATCTCCTCAGGGGTGTAAGAAATATGCTGCAACTTCACTTATCTTTCCAATTGACTTAACCTGGTATGTATAATGTTGACGGCGAGGGAAGCAAGCGGACGACTCAGTGTGAGTGATAAAGCAAGCTTCGACTTTATTCAAAATCAGCCCGGATTATATACCCTAACATTCAAAAGATGCTTTGTGCTTTATAATTTGTTACACCTTATACATGATTAGTTACTTAAAACTATTTGTTCTCTATTGATTCATTGTCCTTTGTTAATTCATTAATACTATGTTGCTGCTTCGAGTTCCGTTTATCTACTTGCAGTTACAATTACAGTTACAGCTGGGCTCGGTGCTCCATCCTGTTCCCTTGGGAAAGATTCGCTTGTCCTTCAGAAGTTTCTTCTTAGAGATTCCTCCTTGCATGCCTTCTTGTTCTTTCAGTCCATATCCACACTCAGAGTTTAACAAAGTTTCCATTTATACAATAGGTGTCTCACAAAGCTTTTCTATTGAATCATGGCCTTCTTCACTGAACCATTTCCCAACATTTCCCCCTTTTTTTTTTGCACAAGCAGAGCATGGTGCCTTTTTGTTATGCTGTGCATAATACAGTTGTAGCCTATCTTAAATGCAGCTATAAGCAACAGTATTAAGCCTATCCAACGCAATACCTTCTTTGATCATAGAGAGGAGCCAAGGTGATAAAGAGCCAAATATCGATTGTATCCAATTGTCTATTCCCCATCCATCTTTTCTGTTTCAGTTGGTGAAGGCCTTGCTGTAACCTTTTTATTTTAGCATGTATAGATGTGGAGTGATCAGACAGGTTCAAGCAGCACATTCCTTCAAACTCCTCGCACCCATGGCCTTGTGCCAAGAGCAAGAAATCTATGGCAGCTCTATCTCGTAACACTGCATGATTGACGCTTTGTACATCACTTGTGAGCATATCCAGAATTTCCGATGTCATGTTCAATTCGTTTTTGCTCAATAACCCAATTGTTTTGCTAAATTCATTGCCTTATTAGCTGCAGCTCCAGGGAGAATGGTCGCAATTGCTACCTGTTTGAATTCACTCCAAAATGTAGGGTCTCCTATCTGATTGCAGTCCAGCTCATGTACACTACGTTTTCTCCTACTCGTTTTTGGGCTCCACTGCATGATCAAAGATACATTAGGGTGAAACAGTGATAGTCTGCCAAGATAATAAAGGCCCTCCTTGTGGTTGTGCCGGTATACCATTCCATGCTCTATCTCCACAAATCAGAAAGATGCCTTTCGGTAGCCTTTTTGGGGTGTCAATTTTGCTAGCATTACATTTATCAAACGTTTGGTCGAGAACACTAAACCGATCTAAATTAGAGTCCAAAGTGGCCCAAGTGCCCCTGTATTTTAACCACGGTCGAGGTGCCACATCACTTACAGGAGTAAAATCAACCCATCCTCCTAAAGTGTTTCTTGACAGACTGGCACTAGCGCTCCCAAGAAGGTCTAACTCTTCAGGGGGTGATTGCAAGGTGGTGTTGAGTGACAGTATTAACTGACACTGCCGATAGGCATCATGAAGTGGTGGAGTTCCATTAATCGCTCCATCTAAAACCTTAACCGCAGATAGATTTCAACACAATGTTTCATTGCTCACTAAACCATAAAACTCCTCAGGCTTCCACACTGGTAAACCTATTAAACAAGTTCGAAAAGGATTAGTCACTCCTCCTAAGCTAAGACAGAGCGAAGACTGATTCAACTGATTTGCAAATGTTACCCAAATATTGTCCCTTGGTTGATTGAAGCGCGTTATTCCTAAAACAGCAGTTAATAGTACACCAAGCCATATAATGTGATTAAAGTTTGCAAACATGATTACAAATCTTCTCTTGTAATTGCTTCATACAATTTCCTCTTTAAATTTCCCTTGATAGGACCAAACAGTGAATGTCTTGTAAATGATACTTTCTTGGAACAACAATAGGTTAAAATTTTTGAACTTAACTGAGCCTGAATCCTTCTTACACAGGCCTCAGTCTCAAAACGAGAAAAGGCCAATATTTTTTGTTCTGGTGATTCAAACAAGGCTATGGCAATGGACAAAGGTAATTTAGTTTGTCTCCGCAGCTCTCTTCTGCCAATTATAAAAACCAAATTTAAATTCACAAGTTGAACACCATAGTGCTCTCAAAAATTTTTGCCTTATCCAAATATTTCTTTACACATTCCACATTGTAAAGCTACCCATGCTACACATTGTGGCTTTTTTACATCAAGACAGTCCTGTTCAGCTGGTCCCTCAACTTTAAATGTTGCTAACTCTTCTATCCCATTTACAATATTTCTCAAAAGGTGTACAACTTTCAACTATGTCGTCAATCTCTTTTTGATAGCCTCTTAACCTCTCAATAATAGGTTTTACAGTCAACAAGAGTTTGTCATTGACCCTCTGCTTGTCTTCTTCCATCAGAAGAAACAATCTGTCGGTCATTGACTTCTTGAGTTATTGCTGCTTTAGTCCATTTACTGGGAATCCATTTAGGACCTGTGGGAGTAAGTACACACATGTACCCTTTTCCCATGTATTTTACTTCAGCTGGTCCCATCCAGGTTCCCGTTGTTAGATCTCTGTACATAACAAACATTGGTGGATTCTTTTGCTCATCACTATCATGACTATGGATCCATGCTGATGGTTCTTTCTGATCTCCAAATATACAGAGATGGTTTAAAACAAAGAGAGTCTTTGCTAATCGTTCTTGAACATCAGATAGATCCATAAATTTTTGAAGATATTGCTTTAGGGTTTGATGAGCCCTTTCAATAATAGCTTGACCTGTGGGGGAGTGTGGAATACCAGTAGTATGCCGTACTCCCCATGTTTGTAAAAATCGTCGAACCCTCATGCTAGTATATGCTGGACCATTATCCGTTTTTATCACCTGAGGCACTCCCATAATGGCAAAACATTGTGTTAAGTGTCTTATAACATGGAGTGCCTTTTCACCCGTTTGCGCAGAGGCCCATACATATTTGCTATAAGTGTCTATGGTGACATGTACATATTTCCATCTGCCGAATGCAGCAAAATGGGTCACGTCCATTTGCCATAATTCTTGAGATTTGAGACCTCTTGGATTTACACCTAACCCTAAACCAGGTCCATGATGACTGCATGTAGGGCAGGCGCGGACAATTCCTTTTGCTTCCTCCATTGTAATGTTGAATTGTCGATGTAGTCCTCGTGCATTTTGGTGAAAGGCATTATGTCGCTTCTCGTGCCTTCACAAAATCACTCAGTGGTGCAGCCAAAGATATGAGTTGATCTGTTCCATAATTTCCTTCTCCAAGTCCTTCTGTCCACATATGACTTCTAATATGTACTATGCAAAAAGGGCACGTTCGTTGTCGGATAGCTGATTGTAGTTGTCGTAATTAAATCAAACAAACGTTGATTGTGTATTTCTTTTAGTCCGAGCATCTTCTACACGATTCACTATATTGGCAACATACATGGAGTCCGTTACTACATTCAGATCATGATGCATCCACTGAGAAAAGGTCCAGACAACAGCTGTCAGTTCAAGGGTCTGTAAGGAATCCTCTGGAACAGCAGTCAATATTTTATGCTTCCATGTCTTTCCCTCATACCAAGTGGCTGCAGCTTGTCGTGACTTCTTTCCTGCATCAGTATAAACAGTAACTGCATGTTCCAAGGGTCGTTCGCTACGTTTCGGGCGTTCCACCCAATTATTATTACTTATCCATTTCAATATAGGTGATTTTAGTGATTCAACTGTGATGGGACAGGCATCACTGAGTAAGCTTAATTGCAAAGCTGATGAGTTTTGTAGCCACCATTCCAAATCCTTTCTACGTATGGGTAAGTAAATAGCATTGGGCTCAGCCCCAAAAATTTGCCTTATGCGCGAGCGACCTTTTCGAATGATCTCTGCTAAATTTTCCGTTTTTTCCTGTATTGTCGTTTTTGGCTGCATACTTGTAAAGATCCATTCGAGTACTCTAGTCTCCCCCTTTTTCTTTATTTGCGTAAGGGCTCCGATACATTGGGATGGCTCTTGGAGAATTGTGAGGTCCACAGGCAAGTTGGGATCTATACGGTCCACTGTGCGGTCGACAAGAGTTTCACTAAGGCGTTGTATCATTTGTTGTTGTTCGATTGTTAAAGTAATTTCCCGTGCTGGATCAGTTCCTTTTAAAAGAGGACGCAAAACATCTAGTTCATCATTGGTGATTCCTGCTATAGGTCGTAACCATTGCAGGTCTCCTAAAAGTCGTTGAGCATCATTAACTGTTGTAAGCGAGGTGCAAAAGGTTAATTTTTGTGGTTGTACTTGAGAAATTCGTTATGTTCCATCCTAGGTACTTTCCAAACAGGGGAACGTTGAATTTTTTCCATTGCTATAATCAATTTACTGTGTAGTTAGTTGTGTCTCCAAATATTTCTCTTGTTGAGTGGTAAATGGCTGGTTCTGTGCAAAAGGAATATCGTCCATATAGTGAGAGATCATGGTTTGTGGCCATGCACGCCTTATTTCTCTTCAAGCATTATCCACAAACAACCGACACAAAGTGGGGCTATTTTTCATGCCCTGCGGCAATACTGTCCACTCAAAGCCCAGATCAGGTCCTTCCCTATTGATTGTGGGTCAAGTGAATGCAAAGCCGTTGAGTGTCATTAGGATGTAACTGAATAGTGAAGAAACAGTCCTTTAAGTCTATGATCAGCAAATGCCTGACACAGAATAACAAAAACATACATATTGGGTGACCATCCCGTCGACTGTGAGCTTTTCTCTGAGTAATGGCTTTTCCAATTTTGCTCAAAGTTTGTTGTGCCTCACTCCTAAAAGTACAGGCTGCTGTTAAAGCCACGTCCTCCCTTAAGAAGATCAAATAATGGACTTAGTTCTGCATTAGTTATACCCAAATAAGGTTTAACTCGATTGATTGTTTCTAGGAGGCTTTTGTAAGTTGTTTTAACTACTATTTGCAATTTGACTTGCTGGGGTTCAATTGTGGCATTCAAAATTTTCCACTCAAAATATTTCCAGGTTTGAATTTTTTCAGGTGCGAACTTGAAGGCCTATTTTCTCCTAATACAATCCTTGAAATGGTATTAATTGAGCAACACAACTGCTTTGGATGATATACACAGCGGTGGGAACGGCATATAAACCATAGCTTATATTTGTCCACGTAAAATCAGAATTGATAACACCAGGTTACACAAAAAGACTTTGCAAAGGGACACTCGAATGACCCACTAAACCAAAGCACTTAAACCGTTACCAATAGGACCAAAAGCTTAAAGCGAAACCTTGTGAGTGTTTCAATCCCTTATTATTGAGGAAGGCTGTAGAGAAGATCCAAGCAGAAGCATTTACTGTTGTCACAGTCTCCGCTGCATGCTGGGTTGCTGTTTCCTTGGTTCTTTGATGTTAACGGTTTACCCCTGGCTTCTTTTATCTGTTTTTACCTCTATGGGAATTCTCAAGGCTGCAAATGCATTAACTTTTCTATTCCTTTGCAGTTTTTTTACTCTCAGAGGATACTCCTTTTGGACTCTTCAATCATGTCTTCATTAGTGTCTGCTAAAATTCCCTTTATGGCTGTCTGCACTGGGACCCAGCAGCTGCTGATCTGATAAGGGACACTGGAATGCAGAGTGTTCTTCATAAACTGTTACTCCCCGAGAGAGAGATAAGGACTCCCAAGCTGAAACAAACCAAAAAACCTTCACTTTCAAACAAAATCAGGAGTAAGAGGGGTAGGGGGGGGTGGGGGGAACTCACACACAGCCACAGGGATGGGGTTTTTTTCTTTTTTTTTTGTTTTGTTTTCTAGATTCTTTTTTCTATTTTTCTATTTTTTCTTTTTCCATTTTCTTTTCTGTTTTTCTTTCTATATTTCCTATTTTCTTTCTTTTTTCTATTTTTTGTTTGTTTGTTTTATTTTCTCTTTCTCCTTTCTTTTTTCTTTTCTAGGTATTTTAAAATCTTGTCCTCTGCAGCCTTTCACTCCATAGGTCCCCGGTAAATCTCCCTGTTTGCCGGCTTAGTGGACGTTTGAGATTGAAAGGTTTCAGAGTTGCATTTTAAAGATTAATCAAAACAGAGGCTCAGTATAACCAAACCCCAATTTGCAAGTCTTACAAACGTTTAAAGCGCTTTAAACACACACACGCATACACACACACAGAACCACTCTTTTGAGCTGGATTAATATACCCATACAACCTTGTTTACGACCGGTCAATAAGAACAGCACGATGGTAGAATATTTAAACTACACACGGCACCGAACATATACAACACTTACAATATGCTCATATATTATAAGATAAGGTTTGTATCAATTGTTTAACAGGTAACAGTCCTTGGTTGTTACAGCATTTTCGTGGCATCTTCTTCCTCCTCTGATTCCTCGCTATTATTTTCTGGTGTTGGATTTCAACATTTAACTGTTTTTCTACCTTGTAACGTTTTATACAATTTGTAATCTCTCTCCAAGCTTTCGTTAGTTTCTTTGCAGTTTTATCATCATCTGTAAGTGCCTCCCACGGGATGTTCCCAAATTTGCGCCATTCCCTCTCCTCAAATATCTCATTCGGATCCTTAACACATCCCTTAGTTTTTCCTAAGGCAATGAGGCCCGCAAGTTGTTTGAGATATTGTGAGTCAAGTCCTCGCTTCTCTAAGAAGCTTTGTAATATTTCATAAACCACTTCTCTATCCATTTCTGGTCAGAGAAAAATCCCCTTATAAATTTATAAAGTCTTACGTGTAGCCCTGTTCCGTCTTATCTCTCCAAAGCCTTATGATGTCGGGCGGTGGATCCCTTTTGGACGATTCAGGCGTTCGGACTAGAGCGCAACGATCCCTAACGAAATCATAAGCTCTTAATCTTCGCCCTCCGGTCGCTGTATCCTGGCACTTTTCCCGACTTTTACAAACAATCTCCATAATTTCTCCACTCGTCTATTAAGTCCTTAATCGGACCTGCTCCCCGCTTTTCTAGAAAGCATAAAAGTTCAAATGCCACCTCTCGCTCCATTGCGCGCGTAACGGACCCTCTTACATTAGCCGGTCCTCAAGTAGTGCAGCCTTTCCTTTATACGAGTAGGTAGTCTCCTTACTCGGCCGGCGAACCTCCTCCTTTGTTATCCGGGTTCAGGCGCGGATCGTAAGTACTGATTCAGTGTTGCCGATCTTCCGCCCTCTGGTCGCTGCTTACCAGTGCTTCGCCGAGCTCGCCGTCCGGTGGAAACAGGGATTGGGGGTCCCTGTTCGGGCGCCACTTGCGACGGGCGAGGGAAGCAAGCGGACGACTCAATATGAGTGATAAAGCAAGCTTCGACTTTATTGATTACAGTTGCGGTTTATATATCTTTCACTACAATCTACTTAGTCATTCCCTAAACTTGATTGGTTTGGTTATACATTTGTCAAACAATCATTGGTTCCTATTGCATTCATTTAATCTTATTCCCTCCTGCTTGCAGCTGCAGCTGGGGGCCCACGGTACATTCCTGCTTCCTTACGTTACGCTCATCCTGCGTACTTGGTCAGCCTGACCATTACCTACTCCCTTATCAGCACGTTTCTATACTCCCCTGGTACATTCCCATTGCAGCTGGTAGATCTCCACTTATGTCAAGCGGCCTCTGTGTTATACGAGTCTCGCACAGCTTCTCCATAGATCCATGGCCTTGCTCGTTTAACCATTCCTGCATCCATTGTCCAACACTTATTTGCTGTTTTCGTCCTGTTTCAGGGTCCTCCCACTCAAAAGCAAAATAATCTCTGGATCCCTCCTCTAAAGGACAGGCCCAAAAAGCGTCCTTCAAATCTATTACACTATACCACGTATGCCTGGGAGAAATATGACTCAATAAAGTGTAAGGATTTGCCACTACAGGGAATTTAGTAATCGTCCGCTGGTTTACAGCCCTTAAATCCTGTACCATTCTGTAGGACTCATCCGGTTTCTTTACAGGGAGTATGGGTGTATTATGAGGTGACATGCATGGTTCCAAAGTTCCTTTTTCCAAAAGTCTGTCAACCACAGGTTTTAATCCTTTTCGACCCTTCATGGGTATAGGGTACTGCTTGATTCTAATCAGGCGATGTGGATCTATTATTTGAACACTTATGGGTTCCATTTTTAGTTTTCCAGTTTCCCCTTCTTTATACCATACCAAGGGGTTAATGGCTTCTTCATCTTCCTGTGTTAAAGTATTCAGTTTAATCTGCAGTTTGTTCCCCTGACTCTGGATGCTCAAGTTTAACTTCGAAATTAAGTCCCTTCCTAATAAATTGTATTCCGCTTCAGGAAGCAAAAGTAAATCATTGAAACAAATCTTCTCTTTTGTTTCTACTTCTACATCCTTTAGGATGGGTACTTTAAAGGGTTCTCCCTTTGCCCCAACTACTGACATATAACTCCTCCCTATCTCTATTCCTTTTGGAAGTGTTTGGATGGTTGATTTTTCAGTTCCTGTATCCACTAAAAAATAAAACCTCCTCCTTATGGGGACCTATTAATAATTTTATCAAGGGCTCTGTTGATGTGAGAGTCCCCAAAAGATATAGCCCCTGACACCCCTGTTCTTCTTTGAACATTTTCTCATCTTCTTCTCGCTTACGACAGTTCCTCTGAACATGTCCCCTCTTATTACAGTAGTAACAGATGGGAATTGTGAATCTCTCTCTCTGAGGCTGTCCCCTGGGTGCCTGTTCTATTCTTTTTTCCCTTTGCTCCCCAACCGCAGTCTTAATTTTCTGACTTTCTCTCACAGCTGCTACAAAAATTTTTGCTTTCGCTTTTTGTTTTTCTTCATCCCTCCTAACATAGACCTTCTGGGCCTCTCTGAGTAACTCCTCTAATCCTCTTTCTTGCCAGTCTTCAAGTTTTTCTCATTTCCTTCTTATATCTCCCCAGGATTTGGCTATAAATTGGGTTCTAAGGAGTGCGGTCCCCGCTACTGTATTCGGATCAGTTCCAGAATACATTTGTAGGCTTTTCCTTAACCTCCCCAACCATTCTGTTGGAGATTCATCCAACATCCTAATGAATGTTGTTCATTAAATGCTTTATTAATGTTTTATCCTCGGGGAACCACTTCCCTTATTCCCTGTATGATTAATGTTCTCAAATCCCTCATATTTTGCCTTCCTAGGGGTTGTTGGTGATCCCAGTGAGGATCCACATTGGGCCATTTCTGATCTCCTGGGGGTCCCGCCTGATTCTGTCTTTCCCAAATTCTCATTCTAGCTTGTCTAATCATTCCCGTTCCTCAGCAGTAAATAAAATCCCTAAAATGGATTGTATTTCTTCCCAGGTATAATTATTGGGACCTCAGAATTGGTGTAGTTTTTCAGCTACTCCTAGGGGATCATCTAGTAGGGTCCCCATTTCTTTCTTGAAATTCCTTACATCTGTGGTATTTAATGGGACTGCCACAAACCCGATGCCTCCCTGATTACCTCCAAGGGGTACCTCTCGTAAGGGATATAGAGAAGCTCCCTCAGATGCAGCAGTCCTACTTCTTGTACATAAAGCTGGAGGTTGATCTCATTCTGGTGCTGTTGGTGGTGGAGGCAGGGGTAGCGGTGACTCTGGTGGAGATACTACAGCCGCTGGAGGAGGTGGAAAGTTATCCAGTGGCTCCCATTTATCCTCTTTTTCCCTTCCTTTTTCATTCTTATCTCCCTCTTCTTCCTCAAACTTTTCATCTGTTTTTAATGTAAGTATTAGAGGCTGGAAAGGGACGTGAAGTCCTAATCCATAATCCTGCATAATCACTTTCCTCCTGACTAAAAGGTTCCTTTGAATTAACATGTATATTTAAAGCCTGACAAATCCAGTCTTCAAAAGATCCAAAAATAGGCCAAAAAACGTGGTTTTAAAGGTTCCTTTGGCCACTCAGTCATACAATATTGAATCAATTTTAATTTACTTTTTCCTTTTCTGGGGCCCCTTTTATTCCAATTCCTAATCATTATTCCTAATGGACTTTCTGGGGGTATATCTGGTAATTTGCTCCCTTTCTTCTGGTCCTGGGTCTTCGATTTTGTCTGACCCATCCAGGAATTTTATTGTGGCAATTCCTACAGCCCTTGGTTACCCGTAAGAGTGTCTTGCAGGGGGTTTAGGACCTATCACCCACCCACGAATCCTATAGGAATCGCTTCGGGGCAGTCAAGGGGAGAATTAAAACCTATGGCACTTCTTGGTACTCGCTGGCAAGGGTACTGCTCATCCTGGGGTGAGATGCTGTCCTGTTCCAGAGCATCTTTGCTGCAGGAGTCCCCAGGACAACAGCACTGAGAACCAGGCAGGATCAAGCCACAACAGCGGGTGCAGCAGGATACCCAGGCCACGTGCAAGGCAGGGCTGTCACACAGTTGTTTTAACCCTTGGGAGCAGAGAAGACCAAGGGAAAAGGACCTGCCCCCCCAGGGCAGGGTGGACATCCAGAGAGTTGCCACTGCCCCACTCCCCATCCCGGTATGCTCTGCTTTGTAGCAAATACCCAACGCTTCACTTCCTCCTCACTCCTCCTTTCTACTTAATGAGAGAGACTTTTGCATACACACAGGTTCATTGCTGAGTGTTCAGAATTCCGGCTTTCCTGGCATTTTTTTCTGATCCAGCTTTAATTCCTAGAGTGAAGCTGGCCAGATTTGTTCACAACTTCCAACTCTTCCACACTATTAAACCACTTTTCTTTTCAGGAAAGATTGGAGTCTTTTCAAAATACTTAATTTCATTAAAGCCGTCGTGGTCCCTGAATGCTTTTTACATGCTCACAGAACACTAGAACATCTTCACTTCCTCCTAACACCCTGGAAAAACAAGGCAGACTGGAAATTCTCCAGCTGAACCTCTCCGAGGCCAAACTCACCACCCATGCAGGAGCACAAAGGACAAGTTCCAATTTGTGCTCCAGAGCTCTTTGGAGGAAATACCTTGAAAGCACCCGGCTTCCTGGACATGGTCTCTGCGGGCCGCACACCGCAACACTGTGCCCAAGGCAGGAGTGGCAGCCCTCAGCTCTGCCCAGGATGCTGAGCTGCAGAGAGGCCAATGGTGCTGCTGTCTTGCTGCCACTGTCCTCATCCTGCTCCCTCTGAACAGCTCCTGACTGCTGCTCCCAGCCCAGGATCTATGAGCTTACCCACAAGTGCCCTCAACCCCAACTGCTCATCTTATCAGCTCCTTATCATCACTCTGCTGCTCTCCACTGGCAGGGGTTCCCTGCAGGGGGGGGAGACCTGATGGGGGTGTAAATGGGGCAGGGATGGACGGGAGCAAATGTGGTGGAGAGGGCAGTGGCAGCTGCGGGGTTTAATGGGGACTGAGCTACCAGGGCCACCACAGGGCTTGATGGGGACTGAATCTCCTTCCTATGGGGCTTAGCGGGGATGAGACCCCCCCTCTAACACGGGACTTAACAGGGACTGCTCCACCAGGGCCACTGTGAAGCTTAACGGGGTCCCAGGCCCCCCCCCCCTCAATGGGGCTTAACGGGGACTGGGCCGCCAGGGCCACCACGGGGCTAAACAGGACGGAGTCACCCCCACCACAGGGCTTAGTGGGGACCACCCCACACTGCGGGGCTGGCGCCACAAAGCACACAAATGGGTGATGATTTTCAGACAAAATGTTTAAGGGTTAGGGTCATTGTTAGGGTTAGGGTTAGGCAGAGAGAATAGAGACAGAGTGAGATACGGGCAGAGAGAACGGGGACAGGTGAAATGCAGGCAGAGAGATCAGATACAGGGTGAGATATGGGCAGCAACAATCGGGACGGGTTGAGATATGGGCAGAGAGGAGAGGGACAGGGTGAGGTACAGGCGGAGAGATCGCATACAGGGTGAGATACAGGCAGAGAGAATGGGAACAGGTTCAGAGACAGGCAAAAAGATTGGATACAGGGTGAGGGCAGCGGGAGCTGCTGCCGCCGCTACAGGACGGGCTTGAGGAGGTGGCGGGCGAAGCGGCAGCCGCTCTCCCGGCACACGGCGCCCGGGAACGGCACCCGCCCCGGAGGACACGCCGCCCCCGGCTCGCTTCTGCTTCGCCCCGCCGCGGCCATGCAGGGCCGGGGAGAAGCCGCCTCCTGCTCGGCGCGGGGCGGGCGCCGCCGCTCGAACGGGCGCCACCGCGGGGCATCACGGGAGCGACGGGAAGGCTTCCGGGGCGGCTTCCGGCGCCGCGGCCGCCATGTCCGGTGCGGGCAGCGGCGCTTTCGGCCGGCTCGGCAGGAGGAGGGGCCGCCCCCTGCTCCGGACCCGGGTCGGGCCGCCGGCTCCGCTCCCCGGCAGAGGCGCCGCCCGCGCTCTCCTCGCCCCGCGGCGAGCGGGACCCGCCGCGTTCGCGAACAGCGCGGGCGCCGCCTCCCGCGGAGGGAGCCGGGCAGCGGGGCCGGAGCGCGGTGCACACGGCCGGCAGGGGGCGCCCCCGGGCTCGGACTGCAGCTGCCATGGGCCCCAGCGGGAGGGCGCGCCTTGAGGGGGCGCGGGGGGGGGGGGGGGGGGGCGCCGCGCGGCACGCCGGGAGCTGTAGTTCTGCGCCGTCGGGGCGCGCTGGGGGACTCCATTTCCCGTGGCGCCGCGCGGCGGCCGCTGCCTCAGGGCATCTCCCGGAGTCCTGGAATGGTTTGGGTCAGGAGGAACCATCCAGTTCTCACCTCTCCACCGTGGGAGGCAGCGTTAGGGACACCTGCATGGCTCACGTTGCTCAAAGCCCCATCCAGCCTGGCCTTGAGCTCCTCCAGGGCTGAGGCATCCATGACTTCTCTGAGCAACCCGTGCTAGTGCCTCACCACCCTCCCGGGAAAGAATTTCCTCCTCTCTATAACCCAAATCTCCCCTCTTTCAGCTTCAAACCGTTCCCCCTTGTCCTATCCCTGTGCTCCCTGCTAAAGAGTCCCTTCCCATCTTCCCCGTAGCCCCTTCAGGTACAGGAAGGTCGCTCTACCGTTTCCTTGCAGAGAGAATGTTTACCAATGTTTGGCCTTCTATGATGTGATAAATACTTTAGACCAAAGCAGGATTCCAATCAAAGTCCACGATTTATTAAGTAAAGGCAAGCAAACAGCGCTGGGTGCGCCGGGAGTCTCTGCTCAACCACGACGCACACCCGACAATACAAGGCAACTTCTTTTATAACTCAGCTTTAGTTACATATTCCTAATGGACGTGTTTCCCCTACAAGTTCTCCACCCCTGGGTTGCGCAGGCGTAGTAGTTCTTCTAGAAGCTTCTCCGGTGATCGAGAGATCTTCTATATAACAACCAAGCCCTTTACTACCCATGTGCAGTAACAGTAATTTTGTGCAACACAAAGAAGTTGAACAGAAAAACACAGCAGACCCCTTTTTTCCCCAAATAGGAACCATATACACCCCATCCTGCTCTCCCCAAGTCTGCATTGTACAAGGACAAACAGAATGGCTAAAAATTACACGTCACCCTGTGGTCCCAGCATTGCTCCACACTGACGCGAATCAGGTGAACACATCTCACGTGCTGTTTGCCATTTGACTGCTGAGGTTCAATGATGGCATTCAAAATTTTCCACTCAAAATAGTTCCAGGTTTGAATTTTTTCAGGTGCAACTTGAAGGCCTATTTTCGCTCATACAATCTTTGAAATGGTATTAATTGAGCAACACAACTGCTTTGGATGACATACACAGCTGGGAAAGGCATATAAACCATAGCTTATATTTGTCCAGTAAAATCAGAATTGATAACACCAGGTTACACAAAAAGACTTTGCAAAGGAACACTCGAATGACCCACTAACCAAGCACTTAAAACCATTACTGACAGGACCAAACGCTTGGAGCGATACCTTGTGAGCGTATTAATCCCTTACTGTGATTGAGGAGGCTGTGAGCATTGGTTGGGAGGAGATGTGGATGTGACCCGGGTGAAGGAGAGCAAGGGGGGTGAGTTTGGCATTGGAGAGGTTCAGCTGGTGCCTGACCGGCAGCATGGACAGCCTCTGCTCTGCTGAAGCTAGGACAGGAGCTGGAGAATTTCCAGTTTGCCTTGTTTTTCCAGGGTGTTAGGAGGAAGTGAAGATGTTCGAGTGTTCTGTGAGCATGTAAAAAGCATTCAGGGACCACGATGGCTTTAATGAAATTAAATATCTTGAAAAGACTCCAATCTTTCCTGAAAAGAAAAGTGCTTTAATAGTGTGGAAGAGTTGGAAGTTGTGAACAAATCTGGCCAGCTTCACTCTAGGAATTAAAGCTGGGTCAGAAAAAAATGTGAGGAAAGCCGGAATTCATCACTCTCCTGCTCTGCACTGGCAGGGGGGAGACCTGATGGGGCTGTAGATGTGGGGAGGGATGGACGGGAGCCAACGCGGTGGGGAGGGCAGTGGCAGCTGCGGGGTTTAATGGGGACTGAGCTACCAGGGCCACCACAGGGCTCGATGGGGACTGAACCCCCTCCTGTGGGGCTTACTGGGATGAGACCCCCCTCTAACACAGGGCTCAACAGGGACTGCGCTGCCGGGGCCACCGTGAAGCTTAACGGGGTCCCAGTCCCCCACCACGGGGATTAACGGGGACCACCACGATCATAGGGCTTAATGAGAACCGGGCTGCCAGGGCCACTATGGGGATGAAGGGACGCTGGATGTCCGCCCCTCCCCCCCCCCCCCGTGCTTAACGGGTCCCGATGGGTACGAACTGCCTCGCCTGGACCCGCCCCCCTCCGCACAACAGCCAATGGGAAGACCAGACTCGGCATCCAGGCCACGCCCCCTCGGCCTCTCAGCCAATGGGCAGTCGCGGCCACGCCCACTCGCTGCCCTGGCGACGGGGACGCGCTCAACCGTCTCTCACTCTGCCTCTCGAGGTGGAGCGTCCCGGACGCAGGAGTGCTGAGCTCCCGCTCTCGGACGGCCTTTGGCGAATTTGCGAGAGATACGCGGAAGCGCTGAGGTTCAACCCTCATTCGACGACAAAAGGAGTGCAGAGGATCCGCAGCTGCCGCCCTCGTTCCGTCCCAGAGGAGGAGCGACGAGGCGCGGGGGCTCTGCCCCCGTTCCGCCCCCGTTCCGCCCTCGAGAGGAGGAGCGAGGAGGCTCTGCCCTCTGTTCCTCCCTCTGTTCCCACCCCAGCGGAGGAGCGAGGGAGGCTCCGCCCTCGTTCCGCCCTCGTTCCCCCCTGAGCGGAGGAGCGAGGAGACAGCGCGCTCTGTCCCTCCCCCCTGTTCCACCCCGGGAGGCGGAGGAGCGCGGAGGCTCTGCCCTCGTTCTCCCTTTGTTCCTCCCTCTGTCCCACCCCGGCAGGAGGAGCACGAGGGCTCCGCCCCGGGAGGCGGAGGAGCGCGGAGGCTGTGCCCTCGTTGGAGCGAGGGAGGAGCGCGATGCCGCCCCCTGTGAGCCCTCGTTCCGCCCCCGTTCCACCCCGGGAGGCGGAGCGCG
The DNA here is from genome assembly GCF_017976375.1 of Cuculus canorus. Classification (NCBI taxonomy): domain Eukaryota; kingdom Metazoa; phylum Chordata; class Aves; order Cuculiformes; family Cuculidae; genus Cuculus; species Cuculus canorus. The sequence goes on from NW_026527771.1 coordinate 15,504, forward strand.
GGGACACGGGGCGGGTCCGGTGGCGCCGGTCTCCCTTGCGGAGCGGCGACACGTGCGCGGAGCGGCGGCGACGCGGATCGGTGAGCGTAGCGGGGCGGTCCGGGACGGCCGGGACGGCGCCGCGGCGGCAGGGGCGGGGGGGGGCGGGGCGGGAGGCGCTCGGGGACCGCGGAGGGGACCGGATGGGGCGTCCGGGGGGTGCGGGGGAAGGCGAGAGGTCGGGTCCGTTGCCGTGGCCACGGGACGCAGCGCCCCGGAGCGGAACGCTCTGGCGCCCACCCCGCCCGCTCGACCGACCCCTCCGTTCCCCGCAGCCGCCGGGCAGCGCCATCGCCATCGAGGAGCAGCTGGAGTTCGGCAAGGATGGGCGAGAGCTGCACCAGGAGCTGGCCACGCCGTTCCAGGCGCCGCAGCAGAAGAAGATGGAGGTGGAACCCACCGAGCACAGCACCTCCGAGGAGCTGAACCGTCTGCAGGGTAAGGACGAGCTGCTCAGCCCCTGCAAGGAGGCTGCTGACAGCCCTGAGCCTGCCCAGCAGCGTATGTAGAGAGGGCGAGGGGAGCCCTCCCTGCAGCCCACACCTCGCCGCTCACCACCTTTCTCTCCCCACAGGCAGCGAACATGTCCCATGGATGCAAGGCGACGGGATCCCTCTGCCAAAGAAGGTGCTTTTCCCCGTGGAGCGCCTCTCCATGCAGTGGCAGCGGACCCACCAGATCGGCGCCGGGCTGAAAAACTTGGGGAACACGTGTTTCCTCAACTCCACCGTGCAGTGCCTCACCTACACGCCTCCGCTCGCGAACTACCTGCTGTCCAGGGAGCACAGCCGGACCTGTGAGTGGGGAGGAGTGGCTCTGGCGAGGGTGTGTGGGTGTCAGGACGTGCCTTGTCTGCTCCCTCCTGCCTCGTTTCTCCATCAAGAGATCGTTCCTGTGTCCATTTGACTTTTCGCAGCCACAGCAGCATTGCCAAGCTGTGCCTCCTTTTGTCTGGGAAGGCGTTGACTCTGCTGGGCATACCCAGGACTAAGACTGGTCCAATGGGACCTGCTGGCTTTGTGGGGGCTGAGCAGTCTCTGCCTGTGGGGACTGCGTGAAGTCACCCACAGGGCAGAAGACGGCGCACCGACAGGCGCTGCTGGTTCTGGGGGACTTTGCCAGGGGGTGTCCTGGTGTGCACTGCTCCAAGCTGTGACAAAGGGGAGCCTGCGGCGCTCCGGCCCTGTCCTTAGGGCTCTGGTGGGATTGGCCCTGGGATCTGTTTTCCATCCACATGGATGTTGTCCCGCCTGGGATGTTGCAGCAGCCGGTGCTGCGACGGGGGCTGCGTCAGCTGGGGGTGGCATGTGCTGCTCCCTGCAAAGCCAGGATGGCCCCGAACTGCACCACAGCACCAAGCTCATTGGGAAGACGGAGTGTGGCTGAGCTGTACTGGACCAGAGATCCTCCGTCCCGTGGACTGCCTCCATCTCTCCTGGCTCTGTCCCCAACGTCTTCTCTCCTGCTTCAGGCCAGCAAGGGGAGTTTTGCATGCTGTGCACTATGGAGAAGCACATACTGCAGGTTTTCAGTAGCAGCGGCAGCGCAATACAGCCCACGTCCTTCGTCAGAAACATCAAGAGTAAGGATAGCTGTGCTCCCCTTTCATAGCCATGCAGGGCAACAGTGAGCGATGCAGGAGCAGAACCTTTGAGATCAGGACAGGTCTTGGCAGACTGCTCTTCAGAGCTGACGCTTGGAGCCTGCCAGGGGCTGCGTGGGGCTTCTCCTGTGGCCAGCCTGAGTCTGACATCTGGTTTGGGTTGAGGGGGCTCAAGCCCCATGTTCCCTGCCCTGAGGGAGGGAGAGAGGGAGGAAGGGAAGGAGGGAGGGAGAAAAGGAAGGCCTGCCTGTGTTTGAGCGCGTGCTGGGACTGAATCCTCCCTCTCCTACAGAGATTGCCACGCACATCCGCTTAGGCCGCCAGGAGGATGCACATGAGTTCCTGAGTTTCACCATCAATGCCATGCAGAGGGCCTGCCTGGATGGCTGTACCGAGTACGTGGGGCCCCTTGACAGCCCGTGCTGCTGTTCTCTGCTGTCCCCTCACTGTTCCCGTGTGCCTGTGGGAGGGGACTGTGGGGTGAACGTGTCCCCCGGGTTGGCTTGGAGTGAGGTGCTGCCTCCGGGGCGCAGCTCTGCCCCACGGTGACACAGCTCTGGGCTGCTGTCTGCCTGCTCCCTTGCCCTGACTCCTCTGGCCCAGCATAGCTGAGCTCCTCTCACCAAATCCTAAGGGTGCGTTGGGTTTAGGATCCTGTCCCAGGTGCCAAGCAATCCAGGTGTGATTCCTAGTTGAGCCCCGTCTCTGTGGCTGCGGGTGGGAGGGCTTCCTGGGAGGCCTGTGTCGCGGGAAGCTGCGTTGTCTTTGCCTGCAGTGCCCAGCGCGGAGCTCCAGGCAGGGGTTTGTGCTGCTTTGAGCAGCCTGGTGCCACCCCTTGAGCTGTGCCACGCGGGGAGCAGAGTGACAGGGGCTGTGACTCGCCTGCTGCCAGCTCTCTGCTGGCCAGAACACAGCGGGGAGGTGTCCTGAGGGCACAGCGGTGGCCCGTGGGGTGGCCGCTGCGGAGGGGCGGTGTGAGATACGGTGCTGCTGTCTCTAGGTTGGATCAGCAGAGCCAGACCACAACGCTGGTTCACCAGATCTTTGGTGGCTTCCTGCGGTCGCGTGGTGAGTGCTGGCTGCCGGGGCCTGTAGCTGTCGGGGCTGCTGCTTCCCCGAGAGCCTTGCAGGAAAAATCTTTTGGGAAAATTACTAAGTATGTGTAAATTATCTGGAGCTGCAGCTGGTCCATCGTGCAATCCCTGCGGGCCAGTGATGCCTGTGGTGGAGATGGCAAAAGCTGTTGGCTGTGGGTCCCCAGCTCCTTGCCACCAGCAAAGGAACCCGTGTTGCCAGCTCTCTGGCAACTCTTGCTGCCCCTACACAAAGTGGAATTGCCGGCCTTCGTCCTTGCCAGGTGGTGAATCCTGGTGCCCAAAGGCGGAGAGGGGGAATCCTGCACTGCCTGCGCTGTGCTGAGATGGTGGTGGGTGCTGGCGTTGTGTCAGGGAGTGCTCATGGCTTTTTCTTTTGCAGTGATGTGCAAAGCGTGCAATTGGCCCTCGGACACCTATGAACCCTTCCTGGACCTGGCGGTGGAGATTGAGGTACTGTGTCAGGGTGGCGATGGGGAGGAGCTCAGCTCTCGGAGGGGCTGTTGCGGCAGCTGCATCGTTAGTGCCTCAGGGTTCCTTAAGCTGCTGCTGTCAAGTCCCAGTGCAGGCGGCAGGGAAGCAGATACTGTTGTTACGCTGCCTCCTACTGTGTGTTGTCTCTTGGGCCAGTGTCTGGGAAGGGAGCCAGGCTGTCGCGTGGACAGGCCGCTCGTGCCCTGACCTCTCCTCTGTCCTTGCAGGAAGCTGAAAGCATCGAGCAGGCACTGAAGTTGTTTGTGAGGCCAGAGATGCTGTGCGAGGAGAACGCCTACATGTGTGACAAGTGAGTGTGTGGGCCTGTGCCAGGGGGAAGCAGGCAGGGCTTCTCTACCTGCTCCATGGCTAAACCGGGAGGTACGTGGCCATGGAAGCGTTCACTGGAGCCGCTTGGCCAGGGCTGGCAACCACCTGGCAATCACAGTTCCATCTGCCGTGGAACAGCTGGAATAGCTCGAGCTCTTTCTGTGCAGGTGCAAGACCAAAGTGCAAGCCATCAAACGCTTCAGCATCCACCGAAGCCTCCAGTGTTCTTCATAGTCTCGCTGAAGCGCTTTTCCATCTTCAGTGGAGGCAAAATCAAGAAGGTGAGTACTTGGCACTGCAGAGCTGGGGCTGTCTCCTGGCCCAAGGCCCTGTGGCCCAGAGCAGGGTGGGAGGTGCACGGTGCGAGCTCTGCTGCAGCCCTTCTCCAGCTGTGCAGTGGTAGTTGAGCTGGTCCTGGTGTCTTGCTCACTGTGACCTCTGTCCGGGGAGAGCGAGCCCTCCTCTCTCAAGACAGGGGACTCGGAGGACAGCTGAGCTGTTGCTCGGGCAAGAAAGTGGTCTGTTGTGCGGGCTCCTGAGATGTCGTCTCTCCACAGGAAGTGACATACCCTGAGGTCTTGGACATCCGACCTTACTTGTCAGAGGACAAAGGGGACCCGATGAATTACGACCTCTACGCCGTGCTGGTGCACTCTGGGTACTCCTGCCGCTCAGGGCACTACTACTGCTACGTGAAGGTGAGCCCAGTGCGCTCTCTTGGCACCTGCTCTGGGCTGGGTGCCGGTGGGTTCTCTTTTGCGAAATCCCCTTTCCTAGCCCTGAGCCACCTGTGGGTTTTGTGGAGCAGAGCTCTGCCACTGGGCACCGTTCCTGCTGCTCTTCAGGCCAGGAAGGTCCCCAAATGCAACCCAACCTCGTTCTCTCTTCTTCTGCAGGCCAGCGATGGGCAGTGGTACCAAATGAATGATGCTGTTGTCTGCCTCACCAACCTCAAGGTGGTCCTGAACCAGCAGGCCTATGTGCTTTTCTACGTGAGGTGAGAGCACCCGGTGTCTCCCAGCCCCACTGGCCACTGCTCTCGGCATTTGGGACAGGGCTGGTAGCACGAGCCAGGGTGTGGGACGGAGCTGGCTCAGAGCAGGGAGGCAGGGAGAGGTCCAGCCCTTGTGGATCAAGCACTCTACGTCAAGAGCAGCTCACCTCCTTGTTTCTTTTGTGCATCTCTGAGGAGAGTGTTGCAGGCGCCCCCCTCACACTTAACACATATGCTTCTCTGCTTTCACCAGAACACCCGGCACCAGCAAGAGCTTTGAGGAACCCATTGCCGAGGCTGTGTCCATCGCGCCCAGCCAGCCAGTGATGGGCCAGGTGAGTCCCGGAGCTCGCTTCCTGGGAGCTGCTGCCACTCTGTCCACTCTGCAAGGGCAGGGCTGGCAGCTTTGGAGGAAGGTGGGCACAAGGGAGGACCGTTTGCAGGAGAGACCCTGCTGAGCCAAGGGTTCCTGGGTGAGCCGTGCCCCTTGAATTCCCTCCTCACTGAACTTCTGTCTGTCTTTCTCTTTGTCTAGAAACCAGAGACGCAGCCTGCAAACAAGCTGTCTGGGCAGGAGGAGGTTGGGGTGTCTGTGCCCTGTAGAACATGCAGTACAGGGCCAAAGCTTCCCACTTCCTCCAAGCTGCTGCAGGAGCTCCGAAAGTACCTCTCTGCTGTGCCTGGGGTCAAGCCACCTGCTCCAGAAGGCTCCAGGCGGGCTAAATTGAAGAGGTCCCTGTTGGCCGTCAGTGCTGTGGAGCAGAGCAGCTCCACATCACCACCAGCAGCCAAGAAGCTGGCACTCTCTGCTGAAAAGGTGAGTCTGAGTTTCTGCCCAGTCTTCAGTAGGCACCTTCTGATTCTTCTTCTGCCACCTCTCACTTCCTTCCCCAGGCTGCCTGTCCCCCTCCCCTTTCTCTGGGCTCCCCTTTTTCATTTTCTCCTCTTGGCTTACAGAATCTCTTCTTTAGACCACCAAGTTTTTATTCATGTCCATAACTACAGGGCAGCACTCCGGAGGCGGTGAGCAGAGATGACCGTTGCACACAACTTCAGCTGCAGCTTCCAGAGCAGATGCACCCCACGGACACCACCCACCCTGACTCCACTTCCCAGCCTTCTGGCAAGTTGAGGTGAGTGGTGCCAGCTGCTCCCAGGCAGCAAGGCCAGTAGCAATCTTCCGATAGTCCATGAAGCAACTGCCTGGCCTGGCAGCTGGCTCGAGGAGTGATCTTGGCAGCCGGCTCTTCTGTTCTCCTGGGCTGTCAGGGCTCGCTCTGGATCCCGGAAGCAGGGCGGTGCCTCTGACTGTTAGCACAGGGTGGGAGGGAGCTTTGCAAGCCCTCGCCATGTTCTGGTGTCCCCTGGGATGAGGAGGCACCAGCCTGGTCTAGATCTTCCTCTGGGTCTCCCTTGTAACCTTTGCCATCAGCATGTGCTGCAGCAACACTTGCTCCTTCCCTGTCCCCCGTGGGACAGCGTGTGCTCTGTGTGGGGCTGGCGTGGGGCAGGTCATCGTGTGCGCTTGCAGCTGCTGCCCTAGAGCAGGGTCTAATTCAGGTTTTGTGGCTGTGATGGCAGCAGTTGAGTGCTGTGCTCGTGCATCTCGGGATGGTGAGGAAGGGAGGGGCTCCACTCGGGGCCTGGCTTTCAGACCGTGTCTGCGTCTTTTCTTGTCTTTCAGCACATCTTCATCTGCGCTGAAAGTGCTGAATGCAGAAAAGCCTCCTTTGAAAATCATCATCAAATTATCAGCCCTTGGGGACCTCAGCTCCGTGCTGAAAAAGCGCCACCATAGGGCAGACGGCAGCCCTCAATCTCAATCTGTTAATGGCGAAGATGACACCTCCAGCCCGCCCAGAAAGAAGAGCTGCACGCCCGGGAACTCGGTGTCCATCACGGGGGAGGAGGCAGGCAAGAGTGCCAGTGGTGGCCAGAAGGAGCCAGGCTGCCAGCGGTTGGGTGCAGAGCACAAGAAGCACAAGAAAAAGAAGAAGGACAAGAAGAAGAAGAAGGACAAGAAGAAGAATAGGGAGAGGAAGAAGAAGAAGAAGGAGAAGGAGAAGAAGAAGAAGAAGGACAAGAAGAAGAAGAAAGAGAAGAAGAAGAAGAGGAGGAGAAGGGCTCTGTCTTCCGGCAGGTGAGGGGCTAGAGTCTTTTCTGTTTGTACAGCAGCTTGCAGCTGCTGCCCTAGAGTAGGGTGTTATTTAGATTCTGTGGCTGAGATGGCAGCAGTTGAGTGCTGTGCTCGTGCATCTCGGGATGGTGAGGAAGGGAGGGGCTCCTACTCGGGGCCTGGCTTTCAGACCATGTCTGCATCTTTTCTTGTCTTTCAGCACATCTTCATCTGAGCTGAAACTGCCGAATCCGTAAAAGCCTCCCTTGAAAATCATCATCAAATTATCAGCCCTTGGGGACCTCAGCTCCCCTCTGAAAAAGCGCCACCATAGGGCAGACGGCAGCCCTCAATCTCAATCTGTTAATGGTGAAGATGACACCTCCAGCCCGTCCAGAAAGAAGAGACGCACGCCCGGGAACTCGGTGTCCATCACGGGGGAGGAGGCAGGCAAGAGTGCCAGTGGTGGCCAGAAGGAGCCAGGCTGCCAGGAGTTGGGTGCAGAGCACAAGAAGCACAAGAAAAAGAAGAAGGACAAGAAGAAGAAGAGGGAGAAGAAGAAGAAGAAGGAGAAGAAGAATAAGAAGGACAATAAGGAGAAGAAAGAGAAGAAGAAGAAGAGGAGGAGAAGGGCTCTGTCTTCCAGCAGGTGAGGGGCTAGAGTCTTTTCTGTTTGTACAGCAGCTTGCAGCTGCTGCCCTAGAGTAGG
>NW_026527771.1:23362-45440 GCF_017976375.1 Cuculus canorus
ATGGACATGAATAAAAACTTGGTGGTCTAAAGAAGAGATTCTGTAAGCCAAGAGGAGAAAATGAAAAAGGGGAGCCCAGAGAAAGGGGAGGGGGACAGGCAGCCTGGGGAAGGAAGTGAGAGGTGGCAGAAGAAGAATCAGAAGGTGCCTACTGAAGACTGGGCAGAAACTCAGACTCACCTTTTCAGCAGAGAGTGCCAGCTTCTTGGCTGCTGGTGGTGATGTGGAGCTGCTCTGCTCCACAGCACTGACGGCCAACAGGGACCTCTTCAATTTAGCCCGCCTGGAGTCTTCTGGTGCAGGTGGCTTGACCCCAGGCACAGCAGAGAGGTACTTTCGGAGCTCCTGCAGCAGCTTGGAGGCAGTGGGAAGCTTTGGCCCTGTACTGCATGTTCTACAGGGCACAGACACCCCAACCTCCTCCTGCCCAGACAGCTTGTTTGCAGGCTGCATCTCGGGTTTCTAGACAAAGAGAAAGACAGACAGAAGTTCAGTGAGGAGGGAATTCAAGGGGCACGGCTCACCCAGGAACCCTTGGCTCAGCAGGGTCTCTCCTGCAAACGGTCCTCCCTTGTGCCCACCTTCCTCCAAAGCTGCAACCCCTGCCCTTGCAGAGTGGACAGAGTGGCAGCAGCTCCCAGGAAGCGAGCTCCGGGACTCACCTGGCCCATCACTGGCTGGCTGGGCGCGATGGACACAGCCTCGGCAATGGGTTCCTCAAAGCTCTTGCTGGTGCCGGGTGTTCTGGTGAAAGCAGAGAAGCATATGTGTTAAGCGTGAGGGGGGCGCCTGCAACACTCTCCTCAGAGATGCACAAAAGAAACAAGAAGGTGAGCTGCTCTTGACCTAGAGTGCTTGATCCACAAGGGCTGGACCTCTCCCTGCCTCCCTGCTCTGAGCCAGCTCCGTCCCACACCCTGGCTCGTGCTACCAGCCCTGTCCCAAATGCCGAGAGCAGTGGCCAGAGGGGCTGGGAGACACCGGGTGCTCTCACCTCACGTAGAAAAGCACATAGGCCTGCTGGTTCAGGACTACCTTGAGGTTGGTGAGGCAGACAACGGCATCATTCATTTGGTACCACTGCCCATCGCTGGCCTGCAGAAGAAGAGAGAACGGGGTTGGGTTGCAGTTGGGGACCTTCCTGGCCTGAAGAGCAGCAGGAACGGCGCCCAGTGGCAGAGCTCTGCTCCACAAAACCCACAGGTGGCTCAGGGCTAGGAAAGGGGATTTGGCGAAAGAGAACCCACCGGCACCCAGCCCAGAGCAGGTGCCAAGAGAGCGCACTGGGCTCACCTTCACGTAGCAGTAGTAGTGCCCTGAGCGGCAGGAGTACCCAGAGTGCACCAGCACGGCGTAGAGCTCGTAATTCATCGGGTCCCCTTTGTCCTCTGACAAGTAAGGTCGGATGTCCAAGACCTCAGGGTATGTCACTTCCTGTGGAGAGACGACATCTCAGGAGCCCGCACAACAGACCGCTTTCTTGCCGGAGCAACAGCTCAGCTGTCCTCCGAGTCCCCTGTCTTGAGAGAGGAGGGCTCGCTCTCCCCGGGCAGAGGTCACAGTGAGCAAGACACCAGGACCAGCTCAACTACCACTGCACAGCTGGAGAAGGGCTGCAGCAGAGCTCGCACCGTGCACCTCCCACCCTGCTCTGGGCCACAGGGCCTTGGGCCAGGAGACAGCCCCAGCTCTGCAGTGCCAAGTACTCACCTTCTTGATTTTGCCTCCACTGAAGATGGAAAAGCGCTTCAGCGAGACTATGAGAACACTGGAGGCTCGGTGGATGCTGAAGCGTTTGATGGCTTGCACTTTGGTCTTGCACCTGCACAGAAAGAGCTCGAGCTATTCCAGCTGTTCCACGGCAGATGGAACTGTGATTGCCAGGTGGTTGCCAGCCCTGGCCAAGCGGCTCCAGTGAACGCTTCCATGGCCACGTACCTCCCGGTTTAGCCATGGAGCAGGTAGAGAAGCCCTGCCTGCTTCCCCCTGGCACAGGCCCACACACTCACTTGTCACACATGTAGGCGTTCTCCTCGCACAGCATCTCTGGCCTCACAAACAACTTCAGTGCCTGCTCGATGCTTTCAGCTTCCTGCAAGGACAGAGGAGAGGTCAGGGCACGAGCGGCCTGTCCACGCGACAGCCTGGCTCCCTTCCCAGACACTGGCCCAAGAGACAACACACAGTAGGAGGCAGCGTAACAACAGCATCTGCTTCCCTGCTGCCTGCACTGGGACTTGACAGCAGCAGGTTAAGGAACCCTGAGGCACTAACGATGCAGCTGCCACAACAGCCCCTCCGAGAGCTGAGCTCCTCCCCATCGCCACCCTGACACAGTACCTCAATCTCCACCGCCAGGTCCAGGAAGGGTTCATAGGTGTCCGAGGGCCAATTGCACGCTTTGCACATCACTGCAAAAGAAAAAGCCATGAGCACTCCCTGACACAACGCCAGCAGCCACCACCATCTCAGCACAGCGCAGGCAGTGCAGGATTCCCCCTCTCCGCCTTTGGGCACCAGGATTCACCACCTGGCAAGGACGAAGGCCGGCAATTCCACTTTGTGTAGGGGCAGCAAGAGTTGCCAGAGAGCTGGCAACACGGGTTCCTTTGCTGGTGGCAAGGAGCTGGGGACCCACAGCCAACAGCTTTTGCCATCTCCACCACAGGCATCACGGCCCGCAGGGATTGCACGATGGACCAGCTGCAGCTCCAGATAACTTACACATACTTAGTAATTTTCCCAAAAGATTTTTCCTGCAAGGCTCTCGGGGAAGCAGCAGCCCCGACAGCTACAGGCCCCGGCAGCCAGCACTCACCACGCGACCGCAGGAAGCCACCAAAGATCTGGTGAACCAGCGTTGTGGTCTGGCTCTGCTGATCCAACCTAGAGACAGCAGCACCGTATCTCACACCGCCCCTCCGCAGCGGCCACCCCACGGGCCACCGCTGTGCCCTCAGGACACCTCCCCGCTGTGTTCTGGCCAGCAGAGAGCTGGCAGCAGGCGAGTCACAGCCCCTGTCACTTTGCTCCCCGCGTGGCACAGCTCAAGGGGTGGCACCAGGCTGCTCAAAGCAGCACAAACCCCTGCCTGGAGCTCTGCGCTGGGCACTGCAGGCAAAGGCAATGCAGATTCCCGCGACACAGGCCTCCCAGGAAGCCCTCCCACCCGCAGCCACAGAGACGGGGCTCAACTAGGAATCACACCTGGATTGCTTGGCACCTGGGACAGGATCCTAAACCCAATGCACCCTTAGGATTTGGTGAGAGGAGCTCAGCTATGCTGGGCCAGAGGAGTCAGGGCAAGGGAGCAGGCAGACAGCAGCCCAGAGCTGTGTCACCGTGGGGCAGAGCTGCGCCCCGGAGGCAGCACCTCACTCCAAGCCAACCCGGGGGACACGTTCACCCCACAGTCCCCTCCCACAGGCACACGGGAACAGTGAGGGGACAGCAGAGAACAGCAGCATGGGCTGTCAAGGGGCCCCACGTACTCGGTACAGCCATCCAGGCAGGCCCTCTGCATGGCATTGATGGTGAAACTCAGGAACTCATGTGCATCCTCCTGGCGGCCTAAGCGGATGTGCGTGGCAATCTCTGTAGGAGAGGGAGGATTCAGTCCCAGCACGCGCTCCAACACAGGCAGGCCTTCCTTTTCTCCCTCCCTCCTTCCCTTCCTCCCTCTCTCCCTCCCTCAGGGCAGGGAACATAGGGCTTGAGCCCCCTCAACCCAAACCAGATGTCAGACTCAGGCTGGCCACGGGAGAAGCCCCACGCAGCCCCTGGCAGGCTCCAAGCGTCAGCTCTGAAGAGCAGTCTGCCAAGACCTGTCCTGATCTCAAAGGTTCTGCTCCTGCATCGCTCACTGTTGCCCTGCATGGCTATGAAAGGGGAGCACAGCTATCCTTACTCTTGATGTTTCTGACGAAGGACGTGGGCTGTATTGCGCTGCCGCTGCTACTGAAAACCTGCAGTATGTGCTTCTCCATAGTGCACAGCATGCAAAACTCCCCTTGCTGGCCTGAAGCAGGAGAGAAGACGTTGGGGCAAAGCCAGGAGAGATGGAGGCAGTCCACGGGACGGAGGATCTCTGGTCCAGTACAGCTCAGCCACACTCCGTCTTCCCAATGAGCTTGGTGCTGTGGTGCAGTTCGGGGCCATCCTGGCTTTGCAGGGAGCAGCACATGCCACCCCCAGCTGACGCAGCCCCAGTCGCAGCACCGGCTGCTGCAACATCCCAGGCGGGACAACATCCATGTGGATGGAAAACAGATCCCAGGGCCAATCCCACCAGAGCCTTAAGGACAGGGCTGGAGCGCCGCAGGCTCCCCTTTGTCACAGCTTGGAGCAGTGCGCACCAGGACACCCCCTGGCAAAGTCCCCCAGAACCAGCGGCGCCTGTCGGTGCGCCGTCTTCTGCCCTGTGAGTGACTTTACGCAGTCCCCACAGGCAGAGACTGCTCAGCCCCCACAAAGCCAGCAGGTCCCATTGGACCAGTCTTAGTCCTGGGTATGCCCAGCAGAGTCAACGCCTTCCCAGACAAAAGGAGGCACAGCTTGGCAATGCTGCTGTGGCTGCGAAAAGTCAGATGGACACAGGAACGACCTCTTGATGGAGAAACGAGGCAGGAGGGAGCAGACAAGGCACGTCCTGACACCCACACACCCTCGCCAGAGCCACTCCTCCCCACTCACAGGTCCGGCTGTGCTCCCTGGACAGCAGGTAGTTAGCGAGCGGAGGCGTGTAGGTGAGGCACTGCACGGTGGAGTTGAGGAAACACGTGTTCCCCAAGTTTTTCAGCCCAGCGCCGATCTGGTGGGTCCGCTGCCACTGCATGGAGAGGCGCTCCACGGGGAAAAGCACCTTCTTTGGCAGAGGGATCCCGTCGCCTTGCATCCCTGGGACATGTTCGCTGCCTGTGGGGAGAGATGGGTGGTGAGCGGCGAGGTGTGGGCTGCAGGGAGGGCTCCCCTCGCCCTCTCTACATACGTTGCTGGGCAGGCTCAGGGCTGTCAGCAGCCTCCTTGCAGGGGTTGAGCAGCTCGTCCTTACCCTGCAGACGGTTCAGCTGCTCGGAGGTGCTGTGCTCGATGGGTTCCACCTCCATCTTCTTCTGCTGCGGCGCCTGGAACGGCGTGGCCAGCTCCTGGTGCAGCTCTCGCCCATCCTTGCCGAACTCCAGATGCTCCTCGATGGCGATGGCGCTGCCCGGCGGCTGCGGGGAACGGAGGGGTCGGTCGAGCGGGCGGGGTGGGCGCCAGAGCGTTCCGCTCCGGGGCGCTGCGTCCCGTAGCCACGGCAACGGACCCGACCTCTCGCCTTCCCCCGCGCCCCCCGGACGCCCCATCCGGTCCCCTCCGCGGTCCCCGAGCGCCTCCCGCCCCGCCCCCCCCCGCCCCTGCCGCCGCGGCGCCGTCCCGGCCGTCCCGGACCGCCCCGCTACGCTCACCGATCCGCGTCGCCGCCGCTCCGCGCACGTGTCGCCGCTCCGCACGGGAGACCGGCGCCACCGGACCCGCCCCGTGTCCCCGCGCTCCGCCTCCCGGGGTGGAACGGGGGCGGGACGAGGGCTCACAGGGGGCGGCATCGCGCTCCTCCCTCGCTCCAACGAGGGCACAGCCTCCGCGCTCCTCCGCCTCCCGGGGCGGAACGTGCTCCTCCTGCCGGGGTGGGACAGAGGGAGGAACAAAGGGAGAACGAGGGCAGAGCCTCCGCGCTCCTCCGCCTCCCGGGGTGGAACGGGGGGAGGGACAGAGCGCGCTGTCTCCTCCCTCCTCCGCTCAGGGGGGAACGAGGGCGGAACGAGGGCGGAGCCTCCCTCGCTCCTCCGCTGGGGTGGGAACAGAGGGAGGAACAGAGGGCAGAGCCTCCTCGCTCCTCCTCTCGAGGGCGGAACGGGGGCGGAACGGGGGCAGAGCCCCCGCGCCTCGTCGCTCCTCCTCTGGGACGGAACGAGGGCGGCAGCTGCGGATCCTCTGCACTCCTTTCGTCGTCGATTGAGGGTTGAACCTCAGCGCTTCCGCGTATCTCTCGCAAATTCGCCAAAGGCCGTCCGAGAGCGGGAGCTCAGCACTCCTGCGTCCGGGACGCTCCACCTCGAGAGGCAGAGTGAGAGACGGTTGAGCGCGTCCCCGTCGCCAGGGCAGCGAGTGGGCGTGGCCGCGACTGCCCATTGGCTGAGAGGCCGAGGGGGCGTGGCCTGGATGCCGAGTCTGGTCTTCCCATTGGCTATTGTGCAGAGGGGGGCGGGTCCAGGCGAGGCTGGTCGTACCCATCGGGACCCGTTAAGCACGGGGCGGGGGGAGGGAGGGGCGGACATCCAGCGTCCCTTCATCCCCATAGTGGCCCTGGCAGCCCGGTTCTCATTAAGCCCTATGATCGTGGTGGTCCCCGTTAATCCCCGTGGTGGGGGACTGGGACCCCGTTAAGCTTCACGGTGGCCCCGGCAGCGCAGTCCCTGTTGAGCCCTGTGTTAGAGGGGGGTCTCATCCCAGTAAGCCCCACAGGAGGGGGTTCAGTCCCCATCGAGCCCTGTGGTGGCCCTGGTAGCTCTGTCCCCATTAAACCCCGCAGCTGCCACTGCCCTCCCCACCGCGTTGGCTCCCGTCCATCCCTCCCCACATCTACAGCCCCATCAGGTCTCCCCCCTGCCAGTGCAGAGCAGGAGAGTGATGAATTCTGGCTTTCCTCACATTTTTTTCTGACCCAGCTTTAATTCCTAGAGTGAAGCTGGCCAGATTTGTTCACAACTTCCAACTCTTCCACACTATTAAACCACTTTTCTTTTCAGGAAAGATTGGAGTCTTGCCAAAGATTGGTCCCTTGCTCTCCTTCACCCGGGTCACATCCACATCTCCTCCCAACCAATGCTCACAGCCTCCTTAATCACAATAAGGGATTAATACGCTCACAAGGTATCGCTCCAAGCGTTTGGTCCTGTCAGTAATGGTTTTAAGTGCTTGGTTAGTGGGTCATTCGAGTGTCACTTTGCAAAGTCTTTTTGTGTAACCTGGTGTTATCAATTCTGATTTTACTGGACAAATATAAGCTATGGTTTATATGCCTTTCCCAGCTATGTATGTCATCCAAAGCAGTTGTGTTGCTCAATTAATACCATTTCAAAGATTGTATTAGCGAAAATAGGCCTTCAAGTTGCACCTGAAAAAATTCAAACCTGGAACTATTTTGAGTGGAAAATTTTGAATGCCATCATTGAACCTCAGCAAGTCAAATGGCAAACAGCACGTGAGATGTGTTCACCCGATTCGCGTCAGTGTGGAGCAATGCTGGCACCACAGGGTGACGTGTAATTTTTAGCCATTCTGTTTGTCCTTGTACAATGCAGACTTGGGGAGAGCAGGATGGGGTGTATATGGTTCCTATTTGGGGAAAAAAGGGGTCTGCTGTGTTTTTCTGTTCAACCTGTTTGTGTTGCACAAAATTACTGTTACTGCACATGGGTAGTAAAGGGCTTGGTTGTTATATAGAAGATCTCTCGATCACCGGAGAAGCTTCTAGAAGAACTACTACGCATGCGCAACCCAGGGGTGGAGAACTTGTAGGGGAAACACGTCCATTAGGAATATGTAACTAAAGCTAAGTTATAAAAGAAGTTGCCTTGTATTGTCGGGTGTGCGTCGTGGTTGAGCAGAGACTCCCGGCGCACCCAGCGCTGTTTGCTTGCCTTTACTTAATAAATCGTGGACTTTGATTGGAATCCTGCTTTGGTCTAAAGTATTTATCACATCATAGAAGGCAAAACATTGGTAAACATTCTCTCTGCAAGGAAACGGTAGAGCGACCTTCCTGTACCTGAAGGGGCTACGGGGAAGATGGGAAGGGACTCTTTAGCAGGGAGCACAGGGATAGGACAAGGGGGAACGGTTTGAAGCTGAAAGAGGGGAGATTTGGATTATAGAGAGGAGGAAATTCTTTCCCGGGAGGGTGGTGAGGCACTAGCACGGGTTGCTCAGAGAAGTCATGGATGCCTCAGCCCTGGAGGAGCTCAAGGCCAGGCTGGATGCGCTTTGAGCAACGTGAGCCATGCAGGTGTCCCTAACGCTGCCTCCCACGGTGGAGAGGTGAGAACTGGATGGTTCCTCCTGACCCAAACCATTCCAGGACTCCGGGAGATGCCCTGAGGCAGCGGCCGCCGCGCGGCGCCACGGGAAATGGAGTCCCCCCAGCGCGCCCCGACGGCGCAGAACTACAGCTCCCGGCGTGCCGCGCGGTGCCTCCCCCCTCCCCCCCCGCGCCCCCTCAAGGCGCGCCCTCCCGCTGGGGCCCATGGCAGCTGCAGTCCGAGCCCGGGGGCGCCCCCTGCCGGCCGTGTGCACCGCGCTCCGGCCCCGCTGCCCGGCTCCCTCCGCGGGAGGCGGCGCCCGCGCTGTTCGCGAACGCGGCGGGTCCCGCTCGCCGCGGGGCGAGGAGAGCGCGGGCGGCGCCTCTGCCGGGGAGCGGAGCCGGCGGCCCGGCCCGGGACCGGAGCAAGGGGCGGCCCCTCCTCCTGCCGAGCCGGCCGAAAGCGCCGCTGCCCGCACCGGACATGGCGGCCGCGGCGCCGGAAGCCGCCCCGGAAGCCTTCCCGTCGCTCCCGTGATGCCCCGCGGTGGCGCCCGTTCGAGCGGCGGCGCCCGCCCCGCGCCGAGCAGGAGGCGGCTTCTCCCCGGCCCTGCATGGCCGCGGCGGGGCGAAGCAGAAGCGAGCCGGGGGCGGCGTGTCCTCCGGGGCGGGTGCCGTTCCCGGGCGCCGTGTGCCGGGAGAGCGGCTGCCGCTTCGCCCGCCACCTCCTCAAGCCCGTCCTGTAGCGGCGGCAGCAGCTCCCGCTGCCCTCACCCTGTATCCAATCTTTTTGCCTGTCTCTGAACCTGTCCCCATTCTCTCTGCCTGTATCTCACCCTGTCTGCAATCTCTCCGCCTGTACCTCACCCTGTCCCTGTCCTCTCTGCCCATATCTCAACCCGTCCCGATTGTTGCTGCCCATATCTCACCCTGTATCTGATCTCTCTGCCTGTGTTTCACCTGTCCCCGTTCTCTCTGCCCATATCTCAACTCGTGCCCTTTCTCTCTGCCCATATCTCACCCTGTCTCTATTCTCTCTGCCTAACCCTAACCCTAATGACTCTAACCCTAACGCTAATAATGACCCTAACCCTTAAACATTTTGTCTGAAAATCATCACCCATTTGTGTGCTTTGTGGCGCCAGCCCCGCAGTGTGGGGTGGTCCCCACTAAGCCCTGTGGTGGGGGTGACTCCGTCCTGTTTAGCCCCGTGGTGGCCCTGGCGGCCCAGTCCCCATTAAGCCCCATTGAGGGGGGGGACTGGGACCCCATTAAGCTTCACGGTGGCCCTGGTGGAGCAGTCCCTGTTAAGTCCCGTGTTAGAGGGGGGGTCTCATCCCCGCTAAGCCCCATAGGAAGGAGATTCAGTCCCCATCAAGCCCTGTGGTGGCCCTGGTAGCTCAGTCCCCATTAAACCCCGCAGCTGCCACTGCCCTCTCCACCACATTTGCTCCCGTCCATCCCTGCCCCACATTTACACCCCCATCAGGTCTCCCCCCTGCAGGGAACCCCTGCCAGTGGAGAGCAGCAGAGTGATGATAAGGAGCTGATAAGATGAGCAGTTGGGGTTGAGGGCACTTGTGGGTAAGCTCATAGATCCTGGGCTGGGAGCAGCAGTCAGGAGCTGTTCAGAGGGAGCAGGATGAGGACAGTGGCAGCAAGACAGCAGCACCATTGGCCTCTCTGCAGCTCAGCATCCTGGGCAGAGCTGAGGGCTGCCACTCCTGCCTTGGGCACAGTGTTGCGGTGTGCGACCCGCAGAGACCATGTCCAGGAAGCCGGGTGCTTTCAAGGTATTTCCTCCAAAGAGCTCTGGAGCACAAATCGGAACTTGTCCTTTGTGCTCCTGCATGGGTGGTGAGTTTGGCCTCGGAGAGGTTCAGCTGGAGAATTTCCAGTTTGCCTTGTTTTTCCAGGGTGTTAGGAGAAAGTGAAGATGTTCTAGTGTTCTGTGAGCATGTAAAAAGCATTCAGGAACCACGACGGCTTTAATGAAATTAAATATTTTGAAAAGACTCCAGTCTTTCCTGAAAAGAAAAGTGGTTTAATAGTGTGGAAGAGTTGGAAGTTGTGAACAAATCTGGCCAGCTTCACTCTAGGAATTAAAGCTGGATCAGAAAAAAATGCCAGGAAAGCTGGAATTCTGAACACTCAGCAATGAACCTGTTTGTATGCAAAAGTCTCTCTCATTAAGTAGAAAGGAGGAGTGAGGAGGAAGTGAAGCGTTGGGTATTTGCTACAAAGCAGAGCATACCGGGATGGGGAGTGGGGCAGTGGCAACTCTCTGGATGTCCACCCTGCCCTGGGGGGGCAGGTCCTTTTCCCTTGGTCTTCTCTGCTCCCAAGGGTTAAAACAACTGTGTGACAGCCCTGCCTTGCACGTGGCCTGGGTATCCTGCTGCACCCGCTGTTGTGGCTTGATCCTGCCTGGTTCTCAGTGCTGTTGTCCTGGGGACTCCTGCAGCAAAGATGCTCTGGAACAGGACAGCATCTCAGCCCAGGATGAGCAGTACCCTTGCCAGCGAGTACCAAGAAGTGCCATAGGTTTTAATTCTCCCCTTGACTGCCCCGAAGCGATTCCTATAGGATTCGTGTGTGGGTGATAGGTCCTAAACCCCCTGCAAGACACTCTTACGGGTAACCAAGGGCTGTAGGAATTGCCACAATAAAATTCCTGGATGGGTCAGACAAAATCGAAGACCCAGGACCAGAAGAAAGGGAGCAAATTACCAGATATACCCCCAGAAAGTCCATTAGGAATAATGATTAGGAATTGGAATAAAAGGGGCCCCAGAAAAGGAAAAAGTAAATTAAAATTGATTCAATATTGTATGACTGAGTGGCCAAAGGAACCTTTAAAACCACATGGTTTTTGGCCTGTTTTTGGATCTTTTGAAGACTGGATTTGTCAGGCTTTAAATATACATGTTAATTCAAAGGAACCTTTTAGTCAGGAGGAAAGTGATTATGCAGGATTATGGATTAGGACTTCACGTCCCTTTCCAGCCTCAATACTTACATTAAAAACAGATGAAAAGTTTGAGGAAGAAGAGGGAGATAAGAATGATAAAGGAAGGGAAAAAGAGGATAAATGGGAGCCACTGGATAACTTTCCACCTCCTCCAGCGGCTGTAGTATCTCCACCAGAGTCACCGCTACCCCTGCCTCCACCACCAACAGCACCAGAATGAGATCAACCTCCAGCTTTATGTACAAGAGTAGGACTGCTGCATCTGAGGGAGCTTCTCTATATCCCTTACGAGAGGTACCCCTTGGAGGTAATCAGGGAGGCATCGGGTTTGTGGCAGTCCCATTAAATACCACAGATGTAAGGAATTTCAAGAAAGAAATAGGGACCCTACTAGATGATCCCCTAGGAGTAGCTGAAAAATTACACCAATTCTTAGGTCCCAATACTTATACCTGGGAAGAAATACAATCCATTTTAGGGATTTTATTTACTGCCGAGGAACGGGAATGATTAGACAAGCTAGAATGAGAATTTGGGAAAGACAGAATCAGGCGGGACCCCCAGGAGATCAGAAATGGCCCAATGTGGATCCTCACTGGGATCACCAACAACCCCTAGGAAGGCAAAATATGAGGGATTTGAGAACATTAATCATACAGGGAATAAGGGAAGTGGTTCCCCGAGGATAAAACATTAATAAAGCATTTAATGAACAACATTCATTAGGATGTTGGATGAATCTCCAACAGAATGGTTGGAGAGGTTAAGGAAAAGCCTACAAATGTATTCTGGAACTGATCCGAATACAGTAGCGGGGACCGCACTCCTTAGAACCCAATTTATAGCCAAATCCTGGGGAGATATAAGAAGGAAATGAGAAAAACTTGAAGACTGGCAAGAAAGAGGATTAGAGGAGTTACTCAGAGAGGCCCAGAAGGTCTATGTTAGGAGGGATGAAGAAAAACAAAAAGCGAAAGCAAAAATTTTTGTAGCAGCTGTGAGAGAAAGTCAGGAAATTAAGACTGTGCTTGGGGAGCAAAGGGAAAAAAGAATAGAACAGGCACCCAGGGGACAGCCTCAGAGAGAGAGATTCACAATTCCCATCTGTTACTACTGTAATAAGAGGGGACATGTTCAGAGGAACTGTCGTAAGCGAGAACAAGATGAGAAAATGTTCAAAGAAGAACAGGGGTGTCAGGGGCTATATCTTTCGGGGACTCCAAAAGCAACAGAGCCCTTGATAAAATTATTAATAGGTCCCCAAAAGGAGGAGGTTTTATTTTTAGTGGATACAGGAGCTGAAAAATCAACCATCCAAACACTTCCAAAAGGAATAGAGATAGGGAGGAGTTATATGTCAGTAGTTGGGGCAAAGGGAGAACCCTTTGAAGTACCCATCTTAAAGGATGTAGAAGTAGAAACAAAAGAGAAGATTTGTTTCAATGATTTACTTTTGCTTCCTGAAGCGGAATACAATTTATTAGGAAGGGACTTAATTTCGAAGTTAAACTTGAACATCCAGAGTCAGGGGAACAAACTGCAGATTAAACTGAATACTTTAACACAGGAAGATGAAGAAGCCATTAACCCCTTGGTATGGTATAAAGAAGGGGAAACTGGAAAACTAAAAATGGAACCCATAAGTGTTCAAATAATAGATCCACATCGCCCGATTAGAATCAAGCAGTACCCTATACCCATGAAGGGTCGAAAAGGATTAAAACCTGTGGTTGACAGACTTTTGGAAAAAGGAACTTTGGAACCATGTATGTCACCTCATAACACACCCATACTCCCTGTAAAGAAACCGGATGGGTCCTACAGAATGGTACAGGATTTAAGGGCTGTAAATCAGCGGACGATTACTAAATTCCCTGTAGTGGCAAATCCTTACACTTTATTGAGTCATATTTCTCCCAGGCATACGTGGTATAGTGTAATAGATTTGAAGGACGCTTTTTGGGCCTGTCCTTTAGAGGAGGGATCCAGAGATTATTTTGCTTTTGAGTGGGAGGACCCTGAAACGGGACGAAAACAGCAAATAAGTGTTGGAGAATGGATGCAGGAATGGTTAAACGAGCAAGGCCATGGATCTATGGAGAAGCTGTGCGAGACTCGTATAACACAGAGGCCGCTTGACATAAGTGGAGATCTACCAGCTGCAATGGGAATGTACCAGGGGAGTATTGAAACGTGCTGATAAGGAGTAGGTAATGGTCAGGCTGACCTAGAAAGTACGCAGGATGAGCATAACGTGAGGAAGCAGGAATGTACCGTGGGCCCCCAGCTGCAGCTGCAAGCAGGAGGGAATAAGATTAAATGAATGCAATAGTAACCAATGATTGTTTGACAAATGTATAACCAAACCAATCAAGTTTAGGGAATGACTAAGTAGATTGTAGTGAAAGATATATAAACCGCAACTGTAATCAATAAAGTTGAAGCTTGCTTTATCACTCATATTGAGTCGTCCGCTTGCTTCCCTCGCCCGTCGCAAGTGGCGCCCGAACAGGGACCCCCAATCCCTGTTTCCACCGGACGGCGAGCTCGGCGAAGCACTGGTAAGCAGCGACCAGAGGGCGGAAGATCGGCAACACTGAATCAGTACTTACGATCCGCGCCTGAACCCGGATACCAAAGGAGGAGGTTCGCCGGCCGAGTAAGGAGACTACCTACTCGTATAAAGGAAAGGCTGCACTACTTGAGGACCGGCTAATGTAAGAGGGTCCGTTACGCGCGCAATGGAGCGAGAGGTGGCATTTGAACCTTTATGCTTTTTAGAAAAGCGGGGAGCAGGTCCGATTAAGGACTTAATAGACGAGTGGAGAAATTATGGAGATTGTTTGTAAAAGTTGGGAAAAGTGCCGGGATACAGCGACCGGAGGGCGAAGATTAAGAGCTTATGATTTCGATAGGGATCGTTGTGCTCTAGTCCAAACGCCTGGATTGTCCAAAAGGGATCCACTGCCCGACATCATAAGGCTTTGGAGAGAAAAGATGGAACAGGGCTGCACGTAAGACTTTATAAATTTATAAGGTTTTTTTTTTTTTTCTCTGACCAGAAATGGATAGAGAAGTGGTTTATGAAATATTACAAAGCTTCTTAGAGAAGCGAGGACTTGACTCACAATATCTCAAACAACTTGCAGGCCTCATTGCCTTAGGAAAAACTAAGGGATGTTTTAAGGATCCGGATGAGATATTTGAGGAAAGTGAATGGCGCAAATTTGGGAACATCCCGTGGGAGGCACTTATAGATGATGATAAAACTGCAAAGAAACTAACGAAAGCTTGGAAAGAGATTACAAATTGTATAAAACGTTACAAGGTAGAAAAACAGTTAAATGTTGAAATCCAACACCAGAAAATAATAGCGAGGAATCAGAGGAG
The DNA here is from genome assembly GCF_017976375.1 of Cuculus canorus. NCBI lineage: Eukaryota > Metazoa > Chordata > Aves > Cuculiformes > Cuculidae > Cuculus > Cuculus canorus. The sequence goes on from NW_026527771.1 coordinate 37,783, forward strand.
GAAGAAGATGCCACGAAAATGCTGTAACAACCAAGGACTGTTACCTGTTAAACAATTGATACAAACCTTATCTTATAATATATGAGCATATTGTAAGTGTTGTATATGTTCGGTGCCGTGTGTAGTTTAAATATTCACACCATCGTGCTGTTCTTATTGACCGGTCGTAAACAAGGTTGTATGGGTATATTAATCCAGCTCAAAAGAGTGGTTCTGTGTGTGTGTATGCGTGTGTGCGTTTAAAGCACTTTAAACGTTTGTAAGACTTGCAGATTGGGTTTTGGTTATACTGAGCCTCTGTTTTGATTAATCTTTAAAATGCAACTCTGAAACCTTTCAATCTCAAACGTCCATTAAGCCGGCAAACAGGGAGATTTACCGGGGACCTATGGAGTGAAAGGCTGCAGAGGACAAGATTTTAAAATACCTAGGGAAAAAAAAATAGAAAAAAGAAATAAAATAGGAAATACAGAAAGAAAAACAGAAAAGAAAATGGAAAAAGAAAAAACATAGAAAAATAGAAAAAAGAACATAGAAAATAGAAGAAGAAAATGGAAAAAAAACAGCCCTGTGGCTGTGTGTGAGTGTTGGTGAGTAAGCAGACTAATGCTACTGCAATGGCTTTGGGTGGCTTGTTCGCTGATGTTCATAGTGTTCGGCATGTTACGTTACAAAACAGAGCTGCAATAGATTGTTTGCTTTTGGCTCAAGGACACGGTTGTGAGGATTTTGAGGGTATGTGTTGCATGAATCTTTCCGACCACTCGGAAGCATTCAACAGCTTAAGACTGGAGTCTCCAAATTACAACAGAGTGATAGTTGGGACTGGTTAGATAAACTCTTTGAAGGATGGGGACTTCCAGGGTGGTTGGGAAGCCTTGTAAAAATGGTCGTATATGCTTTAGGTGTCTTTATTTTGTTATTACTTTTATTGCCATGTTTATTACAATGCTTGCAAAGGTTGGTAGCGCGATCGATGAAAGGGATTCTTGTTGTGCAACAGGAAGGGGGAGATGTAGGACAGGGCCTGACAGGCAGTGGAAAAACCCAGAGTACAGAAGGATTGTTTAAGGCGGATGTGCTGGACCTTGTCGGCCCCAGGCCCTGGGAAGGAGTGAGATAAGAACTTTGACGCGTAGGCAGCCTCTAGTTTCTCACTAATTTCTTTGTAGAATCCTTATAAGCAAGGCCACAGTGCCCTTGAGCACAGCTGTTATAGAACAACGGGATATAGATAAAGGAGTACAAGAAATCACAAAAATGTATCTTAAGGAGGAGCTGCCTTTAACGATGTAGCCAATAATGAGCTTGCGTTTTGCAATATGTATGAGCCTTAATTATCCGTAACTAGTAGTATAAATATATGTTAGCTGCGCAATAAAGGCGACATTTTGCTTGCATTAAGCTGCGTCCCGTCTCTCAATCGCGGCACTGGTTCTCTCTCTTCTGCGATCAGTCTTAGTTCTAATTCATGAGTAGGCCTAGGGCTCTTCCTATCAACAACAAGCTTACTAAGTATCAGAGCTTCAGGTTTTTTGTAGTCACTATCAGTTTACGTTAAGTCTGTTGCTGTCTGCTGAGTTGTGTAGACATTGTTTAACACTATCTATACAATGCTGAGTCGGTTTTCCAGCTGAGGAATGTCCATGGAGTAGTGGGGAGACACACTTAGAAGGTAAGCACGTAAAGACTGAGGAGATGACGTAGAGTTAATATTGGGCAAGGGGATGGGAAAGGTTGGGTCAGGGTGTTAGGAGGTACAGTAAAATCATAGAGAGGGGAGGAATAGAGTTGGGAATGGGTTTTCAGATAGCTGGGGAGGTTGGTGCCTTCGTACTTAGCTCAATTCCTTTAAAAAAACAACCCTAAAAGTTTACTTTGGGCCTCACATAGGTCTGTGGTTGTTTAGTATCAGCCTTTTTCCCTTATTAATGACTCTCGTGGTAGTCTCTCATACTCTTTTAGGCTGTGTTGGGGTGTATATTTCATGTCGTATAATTCATGCAGTCTCTTTGTCATTTTATTTCTAACAAGAAATGGACCACAGAAGATCATACACGCTACAGGTGTGAGTGCGTAGAGCTTACTTCTATGGATGACAAGAAAATATATTAAAGTAGTATTTTTCAACTAAATTTGAAAAACTATCACTTCCTCATATAGCCTGAAAAGGAATCTCTTCATTTTGTCTGATTCAAAGAAGAAAAATGACAGAAGAGAGAAGAGGGAATTTCTCGTATGATAGGCTAAAGAACACATTTACCATTGCAACACATCAGATCATTTAAGGCCTTTGCTACATGCTTCTCCCAAGTATCTATGACACTGCAAACAGGGGTAGCCAGTGTTTCTTGGGTTCTGGGTTTTGGTTCAGAGGTTTTTTATTATTTTTTTCCCCATTAAAGCCTATCTTTTATTTTAATCTCTAAAAGGAGCATTAAAATAAGAAAAGAGTCTTTGAGAGTGTTGATCTACTGCTGTGTTAATCTGTACTAAATGTTTCTCCTTTACAGCTTTGGATTGATAAGATGCATGGCAAAGGAAGTTGTTGAGCAAGTAAGAAAAATGTTTGTTAGAGATGGGATCCGGGAAGACATTTCCACAGCTGCCTGAAAACATGCCCACTTTTCAGTGAAGCACTGCAAAACAGTTTCACAAGCCCTGCATTTGGTATGAATTACTGTAGTGTTTTATCTAAGCGGAGAAGTCAAGTAAAAGATTCATATGAGGTTTTATGGAACTAGTGAGTTTCTTCACTCTGGTTATGGAGGCAGTAAATTTCACCCTGGCAGGGGAAATCAGTTCTGAAGCAAAATTGGTCAAACTAGCCAGAAGTCTGGATTCCATTGTTGTGTTTTCCTTCCTCTTGGAGAGCATATTGGCTGCAACACAGTTGTACTATTTCTCCTGAATAGAAATGAAGTGCTCTGTTTCCTCAGTATACCCAGCATTATAAAGCTCCAAAACGGTCTCTCCTTGGGTAGGAGGGGCTATTTCAAATTAGAAAAAGTAATACATCGAGAGAGATGTATGATTGTTTTCTATATTTCTGCCACTATTGTTTGCTTTTTAACTGTCAAGAGGTCTGTTTAGCTTCCTCCAATCGCATGCTAGGCATAAGGTTGAAACGCATTGTATAGTAACTTATGGATATTGACGACTCTGAACTCATGCACCATTCTTCCTATTTATGCAGCAAACACTGCAGAAAAGTGAGGTTATCTGTCAGGCCAGTACCTGTCAGGCTGTATCACCCCTTCCATAACCTCTGGTGAAGTCCTTAGAATTTTTCTTTATCAATGTCATCTCTCATATCTCAAAGCTTAACCAGGCTATGTTGGGCTTTTGGAATAAGAACAGATCAAATTGCATAATAAAGGTACTGAACCCACTAATTTGTAGCTCACCTTGAGTCTCAGACTGCACAAAAGGCGCCTCTCTCTGCAGAGGCATTTCCCCTGGAATATTTCTGTGCTGTGTTCCAGTTAGGGCTGCTTGACAAGTCCTGCATATGCTGATTGTAGTGTATAAATGCATTAATAGCAATGCCCTCTTGTGATGTTAGACCTATGGTTTGAGTAATTGATGCCGATGACAAAACAGCAGTGGTATAACGCACTGGAGTGAAAATCGATTGAAAGTCCATGTGTTGAAAGAGTGCTGTATATAATGTCTGCCATTAGCGAGATAAGCTAAAAAACCTCTCTCAAATTAGTAATTTTGCTCATGTGTGGCTATTTCAAAACTGAATTTTTAGCAATCTAAACATATAAACAGACCGATTTTGCTGCCTCGCCCCATTCAGGTTCTGATACTATGAGGAAGGACTATACTAGCAAAGTTACTAATGTCTCAGGTCCTAATGTCTCTAGGGTGGAGCTCTTCAGTATTCTAGACATAAAAGAGAGCAAAATTGAGTGGCAAATTGTGTCACCTTTTTCTGACTGTGAATAGCTGAAAAGAAGTGGTGAAGTTACTACACGCTTGCGAAGCTCCCTCTCCCCCAGTGAGCCACGTCAAATGATCGTGTGCGCACTCCAAAACCAGCGGCAGTTCAGTGTGTTCCAGCTACAACTGGTTTTTCTTTAAGGTTGTTTGAGCTATTGCATTTTAGCTTAGACGTGCTGTGGGATAGAAGCACGCATGCAGTCAGTTCATGTTGCTCAGCTGATGAACGGTAAGTTATTAAGCTGCATGCTTTGATCACTTGCCATGGTTTGTGATAGCTTTTATAGTGGATTCATTTGCTGTCTGTCGTGGCAGTGGTTTTGATAGATCACAGCAGGTACTGATAGAATATTTGTCTACATGCCTTTTTCCAGGCTTCTTTTCCTGTGAGCCACGAAAATTCTTCGCTACTTACGTTAAGTACTTTTATTATAGGCTCAGGTGCACAAATTCATTCTTCTGAGGCAGCTTGAACCCATCTCCCCTTTTCAGGGTGTGTGTAAATAACTATCTTTAAGAGCTGTCTGTTTCAGAGACCATCTTATCAGAATCCTCTGAAAATAATATTCCATAAAGCCTTAATCATAAACCACTGGCTATGGCTAAAGGTTTGTAATTTTGATATACAGTGCTGTGGTACTTGTATGTAGTCAAGCGCGCTGGGACTAAGCTGAGTCGAGCATCACAGAGATAGTATTTAACAATGCAGTGTATTTAAGAGTATTGGTGGGGGGCAAAAAATCTGCATTTAAAAATTGCATCTAAAAATTCTTTCCTACTCATAGATTCTGTGTGATTCCACGACAGTCAAATCTCTGTCATTCACAAGAGTAGAGGGAGACCTTATAAATACACTTGCATGTTGGAATTGGTTATAGTTTTCACTTAAAAAGATACATACATCTCAATGCGAGACAACTATGTATAGAGCTATTTATATGTCTGGGTTCCAGTAACATAAGTCACTTGGATTTTTCACTTTCACTGCCATAATATGCTGAGCACACCCTAAATTATCAGATACACCAACACTGCTCCTTCATAGCTCCGTACAGTGTCTTTACGAACGCCACATGTCTGTGTATACGCAGACAGCTACATTAACACACACACACACACATGCTGGATCGACAGTGCTTCTTCGGAGCAATAACGCTTTTAAGTACCTGTTGTTTCCATTTTCTTGTTTCCAAAGCTTTTGTGTGAATTCTTCGAGCACATTTCTCATTATTCTCTCAGCCTTTCCTCTGCTGGATGGCTGGGGTTTCCAGACATATAACCTGAAATGTCCCGGGAGAATTTACATAAAAACAATAAAGCCAAGGAAATGGAAACCACAGAATATCTACATGAGGGGTTTTTTCAGTCTTTGCTAAGGAGCTCATTGGTTAATATTTACAAAGGAATTTGGTTTTCCATATTAACATCCTTTTCACTGTTAAGCAAATGCAGGAGAGTGAGATGGTAAGAATCATTACTTAAGGGAATGGGGGCTATATGTTAATCCCATTAACGATTAAAAGAGTCTGCTCTTCTCCACCCGAGTATATCAGGAAAAACATCCCCTGAAAAAATCATAAATGGCTTAATCAGGCAAATGTTAATGGAAATCTCTGAAGGGATTTTACTTCCTATTTAAGAAAACTTTAAAGGTTTTTTTGTCTGTTTATTTCTCTGAACTCGTATAAAGGCATACCAGTTTCTGTCATCCATACTCATAGCACACTCCAAAAGGGAATCATTAAAACTGATACTGCTGCTTACAGGATCAGTAGTACAGTAAAACAATTCCAGTTTCTGTTGAAGGCTGCTCGTTAATAATGAGTTGTGTACTTGCCTCTGGAAAATGCCTCTGGAAGGTTTTGACAGGACCTTCCTTATGTTAAGTTTCTTACATCACAGAAACCTCTACCACAACTGTCACATTCTCCTGATGGTGATATTTTCTGCAGAGAGGTCAGGCCAAACAAACACAGGTTTAAACTTTCTTAGGTTCAGATTTTTGAACTTAATGGCGTTCTTTAAGGAGAAGTTTTTTTCCCCCACACTTTACAGAAAATACTTGTATTTAATTAGCAAAAGTGCTACTCTCTAATGAATGTACTGCAGTTTTATACTCTGCATAGAGAAAACAACACTCAGGAAACAATGAAAAATTATTGTTTGTATATGTTTCTCTTTCTCAAAAATGCTGGTGCTTGTTAGAAAGAGTGTGAAGTTGTGTTAATTGATCACTTACGACCCTTGAGGGCTGGAATTGGCTCCTCCTTTTTGTAGGAGGAATTGGATCTTGTAGTTCTTAGCAAAGAGACAATATAGATCAAGCCTTCCAGACAAAACTTGCCTATGACTGACTGTTCAAAAACACCCAAGGGAGTTCGGCACCTTGCCACAACAGCAAGTCAGTGGGAACCAGACGCCTAAGGGTCTTAAGAGCTCTTGAAAATTTGTATATTAACAGAGATGCTTGTGTCCCAGTTAGGGATATTCATTCATCCAGTAAAAGCATCTTGTGCAGCTGCTAATAGTCATGAGGGAAGCACTACTTGCGAAAATTTAACTGCTTGCAAGCCGAGTATAACTGCCTAAATACTGCAGTCCTAGTGGATAGATGAACTATCGTACCAAAATGATTGATCCAAGGAGTTAGTCTACAGCATTTCCATGAGAATAATCTGAACAGCTTTTTAATATCCAAATTAAATTTGCTTTTGTTTTCTTGGGTAGTCTTTGCTATCAAGCAGTGATTTCACTATGAATGAGGGGTTAGAATTTTCTGTGGAATGAAATTGTCAAATAAAATGTCAGGATAAATCAAAATGCTGGTTTAGATAAAATCTGTACGTTTTGTTTAATAGGTTTGACTTAACTTTTAAATGAACATTTTAAACTGAAATTTTTGTTAAGATTAAAAGAATGAAACATTTGTTGAAAAAAAATGAAGCATTGTAATTCTGGAGTAATTGTTGTAGAAGGAGGGTTACTTTAACCTCAACAAATTTGTACTCTAAGCAGAGTATTTGCTTGGGAGGTTTGACTTTGAGTGAGGCACTTCCACTGAAATGCTTTGAAGTGTCTCTTGTTTTGAATGGATGTTCACTGGTTTGAACTGCTCTTCGCTGACTTGATCTATTTAAAAGACTTGGAAAAGAAGAAAGGGTCTTGTCAGTCCCTGACCTGCTGACAAGATCAACGTATGGCCTGGTTCAAAATTACCCTTTCTCTTGCTGGAGAAAAGGAAGAACTGGGGAAGAGGAAGAACTGGAAATGTAGACGCTGCCTGGTAGGATGCAGCAGTTCCTCAGGCTTAGCGTGGGGTGATGTCCAAAGGGAAAATGTTTGTGTATTCTTTTGCTTACATCATATTGTTTTGTTGTTTGTTTCTCTGAATATATAATGGTTTCCAATAGCATTCTGTGCTTCCTGTTTTCCAAGTCCTTTTCTTTTACAGTTTCTGTAAAGTTTTCTCATGGGAATGATCTCAATGTGTATATTTAGGCTTCATACTAAACGTATAAAGTTCAAGTTATAAACAGCACATTGGTTCTGGGTTATTTGTCCCACACATCGATGCCTTCAGCCTACCTTTCTGCCATGGCTAATGCATCACCGCCTCAGGTAATTTGAACAAGCTAAAGGAGCTTGGTGGGAAATACAAAGATCTCGGTAAAACATAACAATATGGATGTAATATCAAATTTTTATTTATT
>NW_026527772.1:0-42775 GCF_017976375.1 Cuculus canorus
CATTAGATCCTTCAAGGACCCCTCTGGAACCCCTTTAGTCCTTCAAGGACCCATCTCAGACCACCAAAACCCTTCCAGAACCCTCTGGAACCACTTTAGATCCTTCCAAGACCCTCTGAGACCACCAAAACCCTTCCTTCCTCTGGAATCCCTTTAGGTCCTTCAAGGACCCCTCTGTAACCCCTTTAGGTCCTTCAAAGACCACTCTGAGACCACCAAAACCCTTCCAGAACCCTTTAAAAACCTTTAGGTCCTTCATGGACCCACCTCAGACCAACAAAACCCTTCCAGAACCCTCTGAAAACCCTTTAGATCCTTCAAGGACCCCTCTGAGACCACCAAAACCCTTCCAGAACCCTCTGGAATCCCTTTAGATCCTTCAAGGACCCCTCTGGAACCCCTTTGGTCCTTCAAAGACCCCTCTGGGACCACCAAAACCCTTCCAGAACCCTCTGGAACCCCATTAGATCCTTCAAGGACACCTCTGGAACCCTTTTAGATCCTTCAAAGACCCTTCTGGGACCACCAAAACCATTACAGAACCCTCTGGAACCCCTTTAGATCCTTCAGAGACCCCTCTGGAACCCCTTTAGATCCTTCAAAGACCCCTCTGAGACCACCAAAACCCTTCCAGAACCCTCTGAAAACCCTTTAGATCCTTCAAGGACCCCTCTGGAACCCCTTTAGATCCTTCATGGACCCATCTCAGACCACCAAAACCCTTCCAGAACCCTCTGGAACCCCTTTAGATCCTTCCAGGACCATTCTGAGACCACCAAAACCCTTCCAGAACCCTCTGGAACCCCATTAGATCCTTCAAGGACCCCTCTGGAACCCCTTTAGATCCTTCCAGGACCCCTCTGGAACCCCTTTAGATCCTTCCAGGACCGCTTGAAGACCACCAAAACCCTTCCAGAACCCTCTGGAACCCCTTTAGATCCTTCAAGGACCCTCTGAGACCACCAAAACCCTTCCAGAACCCTCTGGAACCCCTTTCGATCCTTCAAGGACCCCTCTGGAACCCCTTTAGATCCTTCAAAAACCACTCTGAGACCACCAAAACCCATCCAAAACCCTCTGAAACCCTTTAAGGTCCTTCAAAGACCCTTCTGGGACCATCAAAACCATTACAGAGCTCCCTGGAACCCCTTTAGATCCTTCCAGGACCAATCTCAGACCACCAAAACCCTTCCAGAACCCTCTGGAACCCCTTTAGATCCTTCAAAGACCACTCTGAGACCACCAAAACCCTTCCAGAACCCTCTGAAAACCCTTTAGGTCCTTCAAAGACCCCTCTGGGACCACCAAAACCATTACAGAATCCTCTGGAACCCCTTTAGATCCTTCCATTACCACTCTGGGACCACCAAAACCCTTCCAGAAACCTCTGGAATCCATTTAGGTCCTTCAAAGACCCCCCTGAGACCACCAAAACCATTTCAGAACCCTCTGGAACCCCTTCAGATCCTTCGAGGACCCCACTGGAACCCCTTTACATCCTTCCAGGACCTTTCTGAGACCACCAAAACCCTTCCAGAACCCTCTGGAACCCCATTAGATCCTTCAACGACCCCTCTGGAACCCCTTTAGATCCTTCATGGACCCATCTCAGACCACCAAAACCCTTCCAGAACCCTCTGGAATCCCTTTAGATCCTTCAAGGACCCCTCTGGAACCCCTTTGGTCCTTCAAAGACCCCTCTGGGACCACCAAAACCCTTCCAGAACCCTCTGGAACCCCATTAGATCCTTCAAGGACACCTCTGGAACCCTTTTAGATCCTTCAAAGACCCTTCTGGGACCACCAAAACCATTAGAGAACCCTCTGGAACCCCTTTAGATCCTTCAGAGACCCCTCTGGAACCCCTTTAGATCCTTCCAAGACCATTCCGAGACCACCAAAACCCTTCCAGAACCCTCTGAAAACCCTTTAGATCCTTCAAGGACCCCTCTGGAACCCATTTAGTCCTTCAAAGACCCCTCTGGAACCACCAAAACCATTTCAGAACCCTCTGGAACCCCTTTAGATCCTTCAAGGACCCCTCTGGGACCCCTTTAGATCCTTCCAGGACCATTCTGAGACCACCAAAACACTTCCAGAACCCTCTGGAACCCCATTAGATCCTTCAAGGACCCCTCTGGAACCCCTTTAGATCCTTCATGGACCCATCTCAGACCACCAAAACCCTTCCAGAACCCTCTGGAACCGCTTTAGATCCTTCAAGGACCCCTCTGGAACCCCTTTAGAAACTTCAAAGACCCCTCTGAGACCACCAAAACCCATCCAAAACCCTCTGAAACCCTTTAAGGTCCTGCAAAGTCCCTTCTGGGACCACCAAAACCATTACAGAGCTCCCTGGAAACCCTTTAGATCCTTCAAGGTCCCCTCTGGTACCCCTTTCGATCCTCCAAAGACCACTCTGAGACCACCAAACCCCTTCCAGAACCCTCTGGAACCCCTTTCGATCCTTCAAATACCCTTCTGAGACCACCAAACCCCTTCCAGAACCCTCTGAAAACCCTTTCGATCCTTCAAATACCCCTCTGAGACCACCAAAACCCTTCCAGAACCCTCTGAAAACCCTTTAGATCCTTCAAGGACCCCTCTGGAACCCCTTTGGTCCTTCAAAGACCCCTCTGGGACCACCAAAACCCTTCCAGAACCCTCTGGAACTCCTTTAGATCCTTCAAGGACCCCTCTGGAACCCCTTTAGATCCTTCCAGGACCCCTTGAAGACCACCAAAACCCTTCCAGAACCCTCTGGAACTCCTTTAGATCCTTCAAGGACCCCTCTGGAACCACTTTAGATCCTTCAAAGACCCTCTGAGACCACCAAAACCCTTCCAGAACCCTCTGGAACCTCTTTAGATCCTTCAAGGACCCCTCTGGAACCCCTTTACATCCTTCAAAGACCACTCTGAGACCACCAAAACCCATCCAAAACCCTCTGAAACCCTTTAAGGTCCTTCAAAGACCCTTCTGGGACCATCAAAACCATTACAGAGCTCCCTGGAACCCCTTTAGATCCTTCCAGGACCAATCTCAGACCACCAAAACCCTTCCAGAACCCTCTGGAACCCCTTTAGATCCTTCAAGGACCATTCTGAGACCACCAAAACCCTTCCAGAACCCTCTGGAACCCCATTAGATCCTTCCAGGACCCCTCTGGAAGCCCTTTAGATCCTTCCAGGACCCCTCTGGAACCCCTTTAGATCCTTCCAGGACCGCTTGAAGACCACCAAAACCCTTCCAGAACCCTCTGGAACCGCTTTAGATCCTTCAAGGACCCCTCTGGAACCCCTTTAGTCCTTCAAAGACCCCTCTGGGACCACCAAAACCATTTCAGAACCCTCTGGAACCCTTTAGATCCTTCGAGGACCCCACTGGAACCCCTTTAGATCCTTCCAGGACCACTCTGAGACCACCAAAACCCTTCCAGAACCCTCTGGAACCCCTTTAGATCCTTCCAGGACCCCTTGAAGACCACCAAAACCCTTCCAGAACCCTCTGGAACCCCTTTAGTTCCTTCAAGGACCCCTCTGGAACCGCTTTAGATCCTTCAAAGACCCCTCTGAGACCACCAAAACCCATCCAAAACCCTCTGAAACCCTTTAAGGTCCTTCAAAGACCCCTCTGGGACCACCAAAACCCTTCCAGAACCCTCTGAAAACCCTTTAGATCCTTCAAAGACCCCTCTGAGACCACCAAAACCCATCAAAAACCCTCTGAAACCTTTTAAGGTCCTTCAAAGACCCTTCTGGGACCACCAAAACCCTTCCAGAACCCTCTGGAACCCCTTTAGATCCTTCAAGAACCCCTCTGGAACCCCTTTAGATCCTTCATGGACCCCTCTGGAACCCCTTTAGTCCTTCAAAGACCCCTGTGGGACCACCAAAACCATTTCAGAACCCTCTGAAACCCCTTTAGATCCTTCAAGGACCCCACTGGAACCCCTTTAGATCCTTCCAGGACCACTCTGAGACCACCAAAACCCTTCCAGAACCCTCTGGAACTCCTTTAGATCCTTCAAGGACCCCTCTGGAACCACTTTAGATCCTTCCAAGACCCTCTGAGACCACCAAAACCCTTCCAGAACCCTCTGGAACCCCTTTAGATCCTTCAAGGACCCCACTGGAACCCCTTTAGATCCTTCCAGGACCATTCTGAGACCACCAAAACCCTTCCAGAACCCTCTGGAACCCCATTAGATCCTTCAAAGACCCTTCTGGGACCACCAAAACCATTACAGAACCCTCTGGAACCCCTTTAGATCCTTCCAGGACCGCTTGAAGACCACCAAAACCCTTCCAGAACCCTCTGGAACCCCTTTAGATCCTTCCAAGACCCTCTGAGACCACCAAAACCCTTCCAGAACTCTCTGGAACCTCTTTAGATCCTTCAACGACCCCTCTGGAACCCCTTTACATCCTTCAAAGACCACTCTGAGACCACCAAAACCCATCCAAAACCCTCTGAAACCCTTTAAGGTCCTTCAAAGACCCTTCTGGGACCATCAAAACCATTACAGAGCTCCCTGGAACCCCTTTAGATCCTTCCAGGACCCATCTCAGACCACCAAAACCCTTCCAGAACCCTCTGGAACCCCTTTAGATCCTTCAAGGACCATTCTGAGTCCACCAAAACCCTTCCAGAACCCTCTGGAACCCCATTAGATCCTTCCAGGACCCCTCTGGAAGCCCTTTAGATCCTTCCAGGACCCCTCTGGAACCCCTTTAGATCCTTCCAGGACCGCTTGAAGACCACCAAAACCCTTCCAGAACCCTCTGGAACCCCTTTAGATCCTTCATGGAACCCTCTGAGTCATCAAAACCCTTCCAGAACCCTCTGGATCCCCTTTAGAACATTCCAGGACCCTTCTGAGACCACCAAAACCCTTCCAGAACCCTCTGGAACTCCTTTAGATACCTCCAGGACCTTTCTGGAACCCCTTTAGATCTTTCCAGGACCATTCTGAGACCAACGAAACCCTTCCAGAACCCTCTGGAATCCCTTTAGGTCCTTCAAGGACACCTCTGAAACCCCTTTAGGTCCTTCAAAGACCCCTCTGGGACCACCAAAACCCTTCCAGAACCCTCTGGAACCCCTTTAGATCCTTCAAGGACCCCTCTGAGACCACCAAAACCCTTCCAGAACCCTCTGGAATCCCTTTATATCCTTCAAGGTCCCCTCTGGTACTCCTTTCGATCCTCCAAAGACCACTCTGAGACCACCAAACCCCTTCCAGAACCCTCTGAAAACCCTTTAGAACCTTCCAGGACCCCTCTGAGACCACCAAAACCCTTCCAGAACCCTCTGAAAACCCTTTAGATCCTTCAAGGACCCCTCTGGAACCCCTTTGGTCCTTCAAAGACCCCTCTGGGACCACCAAAACCCTTCCAGAACCCTCTGGAACCCCTTTAGTTCCTTCAAGGACCCCTCTGGAACCCCTTTAGATCCTTCAAAGACCCCTCTGAGACCACCAAAACCCATCCAAAACCCTCTGAAACCCTTTAAGGTCCTTCAAAGACCCCTCTGGGACCACCAAAACCCTTCCAGAACCCTCTGGAACCCCATTAGATCCTTCAAGGACCCCTCTGGAACCCCTTTAGATCCTTCATGGACCCATCTCAGTCCACCAAAACCCTTCCAGAACCCTCTGGAACTCCTTTAGATCCTTCAAGCACCCCTCTGGAACCCCTTTAGATCCTTCAAAGGCCCTCTAAGACCACCAAAACCCTTCCAGAACCCTCTGGAACCCCTTTAGTTCCTTCAAGGACCCCTCTGGAACCGCTTTAGATCCTTCAAAGACCCCTCTGAGACCACCAAAACCCATCCAAAACCCTCTGAAACCTTTTAAGGTCCTTCAAAGACCCTTCTGGGACCACCAAAACCCTTCCAGAACCCTCTGGAACCCCTTTAGATCCTTCAGAGACCCCTCTGAGACCACCGAAACTCTTCCAGAACCCTCTGGAACCCCTTTAGATCCTTCCATTACCCCTCTGGGACCACCAAAACCCTTCCAGAAACCTCTGGAATCCATTTAGGTCCTTCAAAGACCCCTCTGGAACCACCAAAACCATTTCAGAACCCTCTGAAAAACCTTAAGATCCTTCAAGGACCCCTCTGGAACCCCTTTAGATCCTTCGAGGACCCCACTGGAACCCCTTTAGATCCTTCCAGGAGCATTCTGAGACCACCAAAACCCTTCCAGAACCCTCTGGAACCCCTTTAGATCCTTCAAGGACCCCTCTGGAACCCCTTTAAAACTTCAAAGACCCCTCTGAGACCACCAAAACCCTTCCAGAACCCTCTGAAACCCTTTAAGGTCCTGCAAAGACCCTTCTGGGACCACCAAAACCATTACAAAGCTCCCTGGAAACCCTTTAGATCCTTCAAGGTCACCTCTGGGACCCCTTTAGATCCTTCAAAGACCCCTCTGAGACCACAATACCGTTTCAGAACCCTCTGAAAACCCTTTAGATCCTTCAAGGACCCCTCTGGAACCCCTTTAGTCCTTCAAAGACCCCTCTGGGACCACCAAAACCATTTCAGAACCCTCTGGAACCCCTTTAGATCCTTCCAAGACCCTCTGAGACCACCAAACACCTTCCAGAACCCTCTGGAACCCCATGAGATCCTTCAAGGACCCCTCTGGAACCCCTTTAGATCTTTCCAGGACCATTCTGAGACCACCAAAACCCTTCCAGAACCCTCTGGAACTCCTTTAGAGACCTCCAGGACCTTTCTGGAACCCCTTTAGATCTTTCCAGGACCATTCTGAGACCAACGAAACCCTTCCAGAACCCTCTGGAATCCCTTTAGGTCCTTCAAGGACACCTCTGTAACCCCTTTAGGTCCTTCAAAGACCCCTCTGGGACCACCAAAACCCTTCCAGAACCCTCTGGAACCCCTTTAGATCCTTCAAGGACCCCTCTGACACCACCAAAACCCTTCCAGAACCCTCTGGAACCCCTTTATATCCTTCAAGGTCCCCTCTGGTACTCCTTTCGATCCTCCAAAGACCACTCTGAGACCACCAAACCCCTTCCAGAACCCTCTGAAAACCCTTTAGAACCTTCCAGGACCCCTCTGAAACCACCAAAACCCTTCCAGAACCCTCTGAAAACCCTTTAGATCCTTCAAGGACCCCTCTGGAACCCCTTTGGTCCTTCAAAGACCCCTCTGGGACCACCAAAACCCTTCCAGAACCCTCTGGAACCCCTTTAGATCCTTCAAGGACCCCTCTGGAACCACTTTAGATCCTTCAAAGACCCCTCTGAGACCACCAAAACCCATCCAAAACCCTCTGAAACCCTTTAAGGTCCTTCAAAGACCCCTCTGGGACCACCAAAACCCTTCCAGAACCCTCTGGAACCCCATTAGATCCTTCAAGGACCCCTCTGGAACCCCTTAAGATCCTTCATGGACCCATCTCAGTCCACCAAAACCCTTCCAGAACCCTCTGGAACTCCTTTAGATCCTTCAAGCACCCCTCTGGAACCCCTTTAGATCCTTCAAAGGCCCTCTAAGACCACCAAAACCCTTCCAGAACCCTCTGGAACCCCTTTAGTTCCTTCAAGGACCCCTCTGGAACCGCTTTAGATCCTTCAAAGACCCCTCTGAGACCACCAAAACCCATCCAAAACCCTCTGAAACCTTTTAAGGTCCTTCAAAGACCCTTCTGGGACCACCAAAACCCTTCCAGAACCCTCTGGAACCCCTTTAGATCCTTCAGAGACCCCTCTGAGACCACCGAAACTCTTCCAGAACCCTCTGGAACCCCTTTAGATCCTTCCATTACCCCTCTGGGACCACCAAAACCCTTCCAGAAACCTCTGGAATCCATTTAGGTCCTTCAAAGACCCCTCTGGAACCACCAAAACCATTTCAGAACCCTCTGAAAAACCTTAAGATCCTTCAAGGACCCCTCTGGAACCCCTTTAGATCCTTCGAGGACCCCACTGGAACCCCTTTAGATCCTTCCAGGAGCATTCTGAGACCACCAAAACCCTTCCAGAACCCTCTGGAACCCCTTTAGATCCTTCAAGGACCCCTCTGGAACCCCTTTAAAACTTCAAAGACCCCTCTGAGACCACCAAAACCCTTCCAGAACCCTCTGAAACCCTTTAAGGTCCTGCAAAGACCCTTCTGGGACCACCAAAACCATTACAAAGCTCCCTGGAAACCCTTTAGATCCTTCAAGGTCACCTCTGGGACCCCTTTAGATCCTTCAAAGACCCCTCTGAGACCACAATACCGTTTCAGAACCCTCTGAAAACCCTTTAGATCCTTCAAGGACCCCTCTGGAACCCCTTTAGTCCTTCAAAGACCCCTCTGGGACCACCAAAACCATTTCAGAACCCTCTGGAACCCCTTTAGATCCTTCCAAGACCCTCTGAGACCACCAAACACCTTCCAGAACCCTCTGGAACCCCATGAGATCCTTCAAGGACCCCTCTGGAACCCCTTTAGATCTTTCCAGGACCATTCTGAGACCACCAAAACCCTTCCAGAACCCTCTGGAACTCCTTTAGATACCTCCAGGACCTTTCTGGAACCCCTTTAGATCTTTCCAGGACCATTCTGAGACCAACGAAACCCTTCCAGAACCCTCTGGAATCCCTTTAGGTCCTTCAAGGACACCTCTGAAACCCCTTTAGGTCCTTCAAAGACCCCTCTGGGACCACCAAAACCCTTCCAGAACCCTCTGGAACCCCTTTAGATCCTTCAAGGACCCCTCTGAGACCACCAAAACCCTTCCAGAACCCTCTGGAATCCCTTTATATCCTTCAAGGTCCCCTCTGGTACTCCTTTCGATCCTCCAAAGACCACTCTGAGACCACCAAACCCCTTCCAGAACCCTCTGAAAACCCTTTAGAACCTTCCAGGACCCCTCTGAAACCACCAAAACCCTTCCAGAACCCTCTGAAAACCCTTTAGATCCTTCAAGGACCCCTCTGGAACCCCTTTGGTCCTTCAAAGACCCCTCTGGGACCACCAAAACCCTTCCAGAACCCTCTGGAACCCCATTAGATCCTTCAAGGACCCCTCTGGAACCGCTTTAGATCCTTCAAAGACCCCTCTGAGACCACCAAAACCCATCCAAAACCCTCTGAAACCCTTTAAGGTCCTTCAAAGACCCCTCTGGGACCACCAAAACCCTTCCAGAACCCTCTGGAACCCCATTAGATCCTTCAAGGACCCCTCTGGAACCCCTTAAGATCCTTCATGGACCCATCTCAGTCCACCAAAACCCTTCCAGAACCCTCTGGAACTCCTTTAGATCCTTCAAGCACCCCTCTGGAACCCCTTTAGATCCTTCAAAGGCCCTCTAAGACCACCAAAACCCTTCCAGAACCCTCTGGAACCCCTTTAGTTCCTTCAAGGACCCCTCTGGAACCGCTTTAGATCCTTCAAAGACCCCTCTGAGACCACCAAAACCCATCCAAAACCCTCTGAAACCTTTTAAGGTCCTTCAAAGACCCTTCTGGGACCACCAAAACCCTTCCAGAACCCTCTGGAACCCCTTTAGATCCTTCAGAGACCCCTCTGAGACCACCGAAACTCTTCCAGAACCCTCTGGAACCCCTTTAGATCCTTCCATTACCCCTCTGGGACCACCAAAACCCTTCCAGAAACCTCTGGAATCCATTTAGGTCCTTCAAAGACCCCTCTGGAACCACCAAAACCATTTCAGAACCCTCTGAAAAACCTTAAGATCCTTCAAGGACCCCTCTGGAACCCCTTTAGATCCTTCGAGGACCCCACTGGAACCCCTTTAGATCCTTCCAGGAGCATTCTGAGACCACCAAAACCCTTCCAGAACCCTCTGGAACCCCTTTAGATCCTTCAAGGACCCCTCTGGAACCCCTTTAAAACTTCAAAGACCCCTCTGAGACCACCAAAACCCTTCCAGAACCCTCTGAAACCCTTTAAGGTCCTGCAAAGACCCTTCTGGGACCACCAAAACCATTACAAAGCTCCCTGGAAACCCTTTAGATCCTTCAAGGTCACCTCTGGGACCCCTTTAGATCCTTCAAAGACCCCTCTGAGACCACAATACCGTTTCAGAACCCTCTGAAAACCCTTTAGATCCTTCAAGGACCCCTCTGGAACCCCTTTAGTCCTTCAAAGACCCCTCTGGGACCACCAAAACCATTTCAGAACCCTCTGGAACCCCTTTAGATCCTTCCAAGACCCTCTGAGACCACCAAACACCTTCCAGAACCCTCTGGAACCCCATGAGATCCTTCAAGGACCCCTCTGGAACCCCTTTAGATCTTTCCAGGACCATTCTGAGACCACCAAAACCCTTCCAGAACCCTCTGGAACTCCTTTAGATACCTCCAGGACCTTTCTGGAACCCCTTTAGATCTTTCCAGGACCATTCTGAGACCAACGAAACCCTTCCAGAACCCTCTGGAATCCCTTTAGGTCCTTCAAGGACACCTCTGAAACCCCTTTAGGTCCTTCAAAGACCCCTCTGGGACCACCAAAACCCTTCCAGAACCCTCTGGAACCCCTTTAGATCCTTCAAGGACCCCTCTGAGACCACCAAAACCCTTCCAGAACCCTCTGGAATCCCTTTATATCCTTCAAGGTCCCCTCTGGTACTCCTTTCGATCCTCCAAAGACCACTCTGAGACCACCAAACCCCTTCCAGAACCCTCTGAAAACCCTTTAGAACCTTCCAGGACCCCTCTGAAACCACCAAAACCCTTCCAGAACCCTCTGAAAACCCTTTAGATCCTTCAAGGACCCCTCTGGAACCCCTTTGGTCCTTCAAAGACCCCTCTGGGACCACCAAAACCCTTCCAGAACCCTCTGGAACCCCATTAGATCCTTCAAGGACCCCTCTGGAACCCCTTTAGATCCTTCAAAGACCCCTCTGAGACCACCAAAACCCATCCAAAACCCTCTGAAACCCTTTAAGGTCCTTCAAAGACCCCTCCGGGACCACCAAAACCCTTCCAGAACCCTCTGGAACCCCATTAGATCCTTCAAGGACCCCTCTGGAACCCCTTAAGATCCTTCATGGACCCATCTCAGTCCACCAAAACCCTTCCAGAACCCTCTGGAACTCCTTTAGATCCTTCAAGCACCCCTCTGGAACCCCTTTAGATCCTTCAAAGGCCCTCTAAGACCACCAAAACCCTTCCAGAACCCTCTGGAACCCCTTTAGTTCCTTCAAGGACCCCTCTGGAACCGCTTTAGATCCTTCAAAGACCCCTCTGAGACCACCAAAACCCATCCAAAACCCTCTGAAACCTTTTAAGGTCCTTCAAAGACCCTTCTGGGACCACCAAAACCCTTCCAGAACCCTCTGGAACCCCTTTAGATCCTTCAGAGACCCCTCTGAGACCACCGAAACTCTTCCAGAACCCTCTGGAACCCCTTTAGATCCTTCCATTACCCCTCTGGGACCACCAAAACCCTTCCAGAAACCTCTGGAATCCATTTAGGTCCTTCAAAGACCCCTCTGGAACCACCAAAACCATTTCAGAACCCTCTGAAAAACCTTAAGATCCTTCAAGGACCCCTCTGGAACCCCTTTAGATCCTTCGAGGACCCCACTGGAACCCCTTTAGATCCTTCCAGGAGCATTCTGAGACCACCAAAACCCTTCCAGAACCCTCTGGAACCCCTTTAGATCCTTCAAGGACCCCTCTGGAACCCCTTTAAAACTTCAAAGACCCCTCTGAGACCACCAAAACCCTTCCAGAACCCTCTGAAACCCTTTAAGGTCCTGCAAAGACCCTTCTGGGACCACCAAAACCATTACAAAGCTCCCTGGAAACCCTTTAGATCCTTCAAGGTCACCTCTGGGACCCCTTTAGATCCTTCAAAGACCCCTCTGAGACCACAATACCGTTTCAGAACCCTCTGAAAACCCTTTAGATCCTTCAAGGACCCCTCTGGAACCCCTTTAGTCCTTCAAAGACCCCTCTGGGACCACCAAAACCATTTCAGAACCCTCTGGAACCCCTTTAGATCCTTCCAAGACCCTCTGAGACCACCAAACACCTTCCAGAACCCTCTGGAACCCCATGAGATCCTTCAAGGACCCCTCTGGAACCCCTTTAGATCTTTCCAGGACCATTCTGAGACCACCAAAACCCTTCCAGAACCCTCTGGAACTCCTTTAGATACCTCCAGGACCTTTCTGGAACCCCTTTAGATCTTTCCAGGACCATTCTGAGACCAACGAAACCCTTCCAGAACCCTCTGGAATCCCTTTAGGTCCTTCAAGGACACCTCTGAAACCCCTTTAGGTCCTTCAAAGACCCCTCTGGGACCACCAAAACCCTTCCAGAACCCTCTGGAACCCCTTTAGATCCTTCAAGGACCCCTCTGAGACCACCAAAACCCTTCCAGAACCCTCTGGAATCCCTTTATATCCTTCAAGGTCCCCTCTGGTACTCCTTTCGATCCTCCAAAGACCACTCTGAGACCACCAAACCCCTTCCAGAACCCTCTGAAAACCCTTTAGAACCTTCCAGGACCCCTCTGAAACCACCAAAACCCTTCCAGAACCCTCTGAAAACCCTTTAGATCCTTCAAGGACCCCTCTGGAACCCCTTTGGTCCTTCAAAGACCCCTCTGGGACCACCAAAACCCTTCCAGAACCCTCTGGAACCCCATTAGATCCTTCAAGGACCCCTCTGGAACCGCTTTAGATCCTTCAAAGACCCCTCTGAGACCACCAAAACCCATCCAAAACCCTCTGAAACCCTTTAAGGTCCTTCAAAGACCCCTCCGGGACCACCAAAACCCTTCCAGAACCCTCTGGAACCCCATTAGATCCTTCAAGGACCCCTCTGGAACCCCTTAAGATCCTTCATGGACCCATCTCAGTCCACCAAAACCCTTCCAGAACCCTCTGGAACTCCTTTAGATCCTTCAAGCACCCCTCTGGAACCCCTTTAGATCCTTCAAAGGCCCTCTAAGACCACCAAAACCCTTCCAGAACCCTCTGGAACCCCTTTAGTTCCTTCAAGGACCCCTCTGGAACCGCTTTAGATCCTTCAAAGACCCCTCTGAGACCACCAAAACCCATCCAAAACCCTCTGAAACCTTTTAAGGTCCTTCAAAGACCCTTCTGGGACCACCAAAACCCTTCCAGAACCCTCTGGAACCCCTTTAGATCCTTCAGAGACCCCTCTGAGACCACCGAAACTCTTCCAGAACCCTCTGGAACCCCTTTAGATCCTTCCATTACCCCTCTGGGACCACCAAAACCCTTCCAGAAACCTCTGGAATCCATTTAGGTCCTTCAAAGACCCCTCTGGAACCACCAAAACCATTTCAGAACCCTCTGAAAAACCTTAAGATCCTTCAAGGACCCCTCTGGAACCCCTTTAGATCCTTCGAGGACCCCACTGGAACCCCTTTAGATCCTTCCAGGAGCATTCTGAGACCACCAAAACCCTTCCAGAACCCTCTGGAACCCCTTTAGATCCTTCAAGGACCCCTCTGGAACCCCTTTAAAACTTCAAAGACCCCTCTGAGACCACCAAAACCCTTCCAGAACCCTCTGAAACCCTTTAAGGTCCTGCAAAGACCCTTCTGGGACCACCAAAACCATTACAAAGCTCCCTGGAAACCCTTTAGATCCTTCAAGGTCACCTCTGGGACCCCTTTAGATCCTTCAAAGACCCCTCTGAGACCACAATACCGTTTCAGAACCCTCTGAAAACCCTTTAGATCCTTCAAGGACCCCTCTGGAACCCCTTTAGTCCTTCAAAGACCCCTCTGGGACCACCAAAACCATTTCAGAACCCTCTGGAACCCCTTTAGATCCTTCCAAGACCCTCTGAGACCACCAAACACCTTCCAGAACCCTCTGGAACCCCATGAGATCCTTCAAGGACCCCTCTGGAACCCCTTTAGATCTTTCCAGGACCATTCTGAGACCACCAAAACCCTTCCAGAACCCTCTGAACCTCTTTAGATCCTTCAATGACCCCTCTGGAACCCCTTTAGATCTTTCATGGACCCATCTGAGACCACCAAAACCCTTCCTGAACCCTCTGGAACCCCTTTATGTCCTTCAAGGACCCCTCTAGAACCCCTTTAGATCCTTCAAAGACCCCTCTGTGACCACCAAACCCCTTCCAGAACCCTCTGGAACCCCTTTAGGTCCTTCAAAGACCCCTCTGAGACCACCAAAACCCTTCCAGAACCCTCTGGAACCCCTTTAGTTCCTTCAAGGACCCCTGTGGAAACCCTTTAGATCCTTCCAGGACCCTTCTGAGACCATGAAAACCTTTTCTGAACCCTCTGGAACCCCTTTAGATCTTTCCAGGATCCTTCTGAGACCAACAAACCACTTCCAGAACCCTCTGGAACCCCTTTAGATCCTTCAAAGCCCCCTCTGGAACACCTTTATATGTTTCCAGGACCCCTCTGGAACCCCTTTAAATCCTTCAAGAACCTTCTGGAACCTCTTTAGAACGTTTCACGACCCTTATGAGACCACCAAAACTCTTCCAGAACCCTCTGGAACCCCATTAGGTCTTTCAAGGACCCCTCTGGAACCCCTTTAGATCCTTCCATGACCGCTTGAAGACCACCAAAACCCTTCCAGAACCCTCTGAAACCCCTTAAGGTCCTTCAAAGACCCTTCTGGGACCACCAAAACCATTACAGAGCTCCCTGGAAACCCTTTAGATCCTTCAAGGTCCCCCAAGGTCCCCTTCTGAGACCACCAAAACCTTCCAGAACCCTCTGGAACTCCTTTAAATCCTTCCAGGACCCCTCTGAGACCACCAAAACCTTCCAGAACCCTCTGGAACTCCTTTAAATCCTTCCAGGACCCCTCTGAGACCACCAAAACCCTTCCAGAACCTTCTGGAACCCCTTTCGATCCTTCCAGGACCCCTCTGAGACCACCAAAACCCTTCCAGAACCCTTTGGAATCCCTTTAGATCCTTCCAGGAAGGGTTTTGGTGGTCCCAGAGGGGTCTTTGAAGGACCAAAGGGGTTCCAGTAGGGTCCTTGAAGGACCTAAAGGGATTCCAGAGGGTTCTGGAAGGGTTTTGGTGGTCTCAGAATGGTCCTGGAAAGATCTAAAGGGGTTCCAGAGGGGTCGTTGAAGGATCTAATGGGGTTCCAGAGGGTTCTGGAAGGGTTTTGGTGGTCTCAGAATGCTCCTGGAAGGATCTAAAGGGGTTCCAGTGGGGTCCTCGAAGGATCTTAAGGGGTTTCAGAGGGTTCTGGAAGGGTTTTGGTGGTCCCAGAGGGGTCTTTGAAGGACCTAAAGGGGTTACAGAGGTGTCCTTGAAGGATCTAAAGGGATTCCAGAGGGTTCTGGAAGGGTTTTGGTGGTCTCAGAATGGTCCTGGAAAGATCTAAAGGGGTTCCAGAGAGGTCCTGGAGGGATCTAAAGGAGTTCCAGAGGGTTCTGGAAGGGTTTTGGTGACTCAGAGGGTTCCATGAAGGATCTAGAGGGGTTCCAGAGGGTTCTGGAAGGGTTTTGGTGGTCTTCAAGGGGTCCTGGAAGGATCTAAAGGGGTTCCAGTGGGGTCCTTGAAGGATCTAATGGGGTTCCAGAGGGTTCTGGAAGGGTTTTGGTGGTCTCAGAATGGTCCTGGAAGGATCTAAAGGGGTTCCAGTGGGGTCCTTGAAGGATCTAAAGGGGTTCCAGAGGGTTCTCAAATGGTTTTGGTGGTCCCAGAGGGGTCTTTGAAGGATCTAAAGGGGTTCCAGAGGGGTCATTGAAGGATCTAAAGACGTTCAGAGGGTTCTGGAAGGGTTTTGGTGGTCTCAGAATGGTCCTGGAAAGATCTAAAGGGGTTCCAGAGAGGTCCTGGAGGGATCTAAAGGAGTTCCAGAGAGTTCTGGAAGGGGTTTGGTGGTCACAGAAGGATCCTGGAAGGATCTAAAGGGGTTCCAGAGGGTTCAGAAAGGGTTTTGGTGGTCCCAGAGGGGTCTTTGAACGACCTAAAGGGATTCCAGAGGGTTCTGGAAGGGTTTTGGTGGTCTTCAAGCGGTCCTGGAAGGATCTAAAGGGGTTCCAGAGGGTTCTGGAAGAGTTTCGGTGGTCTCAGAAGGGTCCTGGAATGTTCTAAAGAGGATCCAGAGGGTTCTGGACGGGTTTTGGTGACTCAGAGGGTTCCATGAAGGATCTAAAGGGGTTCCAGAGGGGTCCTTGAGGGATCTAAAGGGGTTTCAGAGGGTTCTGGAAGGGTTTTGGTGGTCACAGAGGGGTCTTTGAAGGATCTAAAGGGGTTCTAGAGGGGTCCTTGAAGGACCTAAAGGGATTCCAGAGGGTTTTGGAAGGGTTTTGGTGGTCTCAGAAGGGTCCATGAAAGATCTAAAGGGGTTCCAGAGGGGTCCTTGAAGGACCTAAAGGGGTTCCAGAGGGTTCTGGAAGGGTTTTGGTGGTCTCAGAGTGGTCTTTGAAGGATCTAAAGGGGTTCCAGAGGGTTCAGGAAGGGTTTTGGTGGTCTCAGATGGGTCCATGAAAGATCTAAAGGGGTTCCAGAGGGGTCATTGAAGGATCTAAAGGGGTTTCAGAGGGTTCTGGAAGGGTTTTGGTGGTCCCAGAGGGTTCTTTAAAGGACCTTAAGGGGTTCCAGGGGGTTCTGGAAGTATTTTGGTGGTCTCAGAGGGGTCTTTGAAGGATCTAAAGGGGTTCCAGAGGGTTCTGGAAGGGTTTTGGTGGTCTCAGAGTGGTATTTGAAGGATCTAAAGTGGTTCCAGAGGGTTCTGGAAGGGGTTTGGTGGTCACAGAGGGGTCCTTGAAGGACCTAAAGGGATTCCAGAGGGTTTTGGAAGGGTATTGGTTGTTCCAGAGGGGTCTTTGAAGGACCTAAATGGATATCAGAGTGGTCTTTGAAGGACCTAAAGGGGTTACAGAGGTTTCCTTGAAGGACCTAAAGGGATTCCAGAGGGTTCTGGAAGGGTTTTGGTGGTCTCAGATGGGTCCTGGAAAGATCTAAAGGGGTTCCAGAGGTGTCCTTGAAGGACCTAAAGAGGTTCAGAGGGTTCTGGAAGGGTTTTGGTGGTCTCAGAATGGTCCTGGAAAGATCTAAAGGGGTTCCAGAGAGGTCCTGGAGGGATCTAAAGGGGGTCCAGAGAGTTCTGGAAGTGTTTTGGTGGTCTCAGAAGGATCCTGGAAGGATCTAAAGGGGTTCCAGAGGGTTCAGAAAGGCTTTTGGTGGTGTCAGAGGGGTCCTGGAAGGATCTAAAGGGTTTCCACAGGGGTCCTTGAAGGAACTGAAGGGGTTCCAGAGGGTTCTGGAAGGGTTTTGGTGGTCCCAGAGGGGTCTTTGAACGACCTAAAGGGATTCCAGAGGGTTCTGGAAGGGTTTTGGTGACTCAGAGGGTTCCATGAAGGATCCAAAGGGGTTCCAGAGGGGACCTTGAAAGATCTAAAGAATTTCCAGAGGGTTCTGGAAGGGGTTTGGTGGTCTTTGAAGGATCTAAAGGGGTACCAGAGGGGACCTTGAAGGATCTAAAGGGTTTCCAGGGAGTTCTGTAATGGTTTTGGTGGTCCCAGAAGGGTCTTTGAAGGACCTTAAAGGGTTTCAGAGGGTTTTGGATGGGTTTTGGTGGTCTGAGAGGGGTCTTTGAAGGATCTAAAGGGGTTCCAGAGGGGTCCTTGAAGGATCTAAAGGGGTTCCAGAGGGTTCTGGAAGGGTTTTGGTGGTCTCAGAGGGTCTTGGAAGGATCTAAAGTGGTTCCAGAGGGGTCCTTGAAGGATCTAAAGGAGTACCAGAGGGTTCTGGAAGGGTTTTGGTGGTCCCAGAGGGGTAATGGAAGGATCTAAAGGGGTTCCAGAGGGTTCTGTAATGGTTTTGGTGGTCCCAGAAGGGTCTTTGAAGGACCTTAAAGGGTTTCAGAGGGTTTTGGATGGGTTTTGGTGGTCTCAGAGGGGTCTTTGAAGGATCTAAAGGGGTTCCAGAGGGGTCCCTGAAGGAACTAAAGGGGTTCCAGAGGGTTCTGGAAGGGTTTTGGTGGTCTGAGATGGGTCCATGAAGGATCTAAAGGGGTTCCAGAGGGGTCCTTGAAGGATCTAATGGGGTTTACAGAGGGTTCTGGAAGGGTTTTGGTGGTCCCAGAGGGGTCTTTGAAGGACCAAAGGGGTTCCAGAGGGGTCCTTGAAGGATCTAAAGGGTTTTCAGAGGGTTCTGGAAGGGTTTTGGTGGTCTCAGAGGGGTATTTGAAGGATCGAAAGGGGTTCCAGAGGGTTCTGGAAGGGGTTTGGTGGTCTCAGAGTGGTCTTTGGAGGATCTAAAGGGTTCCAGAGGGGACCTTGAAGGATCTAAAGGGTTTCCAGGGAGCTCTGTAACGGTTTTGGTGGTCCCAGAAGGGTCTTTGAAGGACCTTAAAGGGTTTCAGAGGGTTTTGGATGGGTTTTGGTGGTCTCAGAGGGTCTTGGAAGGATCTAAAGTGGTTCCAGAGGGGTCCTTGAAGGATCTAAAGGAGTTCCAGAGGGTTCTGGAAGGGTTTTGGTGTTCTTCAAGGGGTCCTGGAAGGATCTAAAGGGGTTCCAGAGGGTTCTGGAAGGGTTTTGGTGTTCTTCAAGGGGTCCTGGAAGGATCTAAAGGGGTTCCAGAGGGGTCTCTGAAGGATATAAAGGGGTTCAAGAGGGTTCTGTAATTGTTTTGGTGGTCCCAGAAGGGTCTTTGAAGGATCTAAAAGGGTTCCAGAGGGGTCCTTGAAGGATCAAATGCGGTTCCAGAGGGTTCTGGATGGGTTTTGGTGGTCCCAGAGGGGTCTTTGAAGGACCAAATTGGTTCCAGAGGGGTCCTTGAAAGATCTAAAGGGGTTCCAGAGGGTTCTGGAAGGGTTTTGGTGGTCTCAGAGGGGTCCTTGAAGGATCTAAAGGGTTTTCAGAGGGTTCTGGAAGGGTTTTGGTGGTCCCAGAGGGGTCTTTGAAGGACCTAAAGGGGTTTCAGAGGGTTCTGGAATGATTTTGGTGGTCTCAGAGTGGTCTTTGAAGGACCTAAAGGGGTTACAGAGGTGTCCTTGAAGGACCTAAAGGGATTCCAGAGGGTTCTGGAAGGGTTTTGGTGGTCTCAGAGAGGTCCTGGAATGTTCTAAAGGGGATCCAGAGGGTTCTGGAAGGGTTTTGGTGGTCTTCAAGCGGTCCTGGAAGGATCTAAAGGGCTTCCAGAGGGGTCCTTGAAGGATCTAAAGGGGTTCCAGAGGGGTCCTGGAAGGATCTAAAGGGGTTCCAGAGGGTTCAGAAAGGGTTTTGGTGGTCTCAGAGGGGTCCTGGAAGGATCTAAAGGGTTTCCACAGGGGTCTTTGGAGGACCTAAAGGGTTTTCAGAGGGTTCTGGAAGGGTTTTGGTGGTCTCAGAGGGGTCTTTGAAGGATCTAAAGGGGTTCCAGAGGGTTCTGGAAGGGGTTTGGTGGTCTTTGAAGGATCTAAAGGGGTTCCAGAGGGGACCTTCAAGGATCTAAAGGGTTTCCAGGGAGCTCTGTAATGGTTTTGGTGGTCCCAGAAGGGTCTTTGAAGGACCTTAAAGGGTTTCAGAGGGTTTTGGATGGGTTTTGGTGGTCTCAGAGGGTCTTGGAAGGATCTAAAGGGGTTCCAGAGGGGTCCTTGAAGGATCTAATGGGGTTCCAGAGGGTTCTGGAAGGGTTTGGTGGTCTCAGAGGGTCTTGGAAGGATCTAAAGGGGTTCCAGAGGGTTCTGGAAGGGTTTTGGTGGTCTCAGATGGGTCCATGAAGGATCTAAAGGGGTTCCAGAGGGGTCCTTGAAGGATCTAAAGGGGTTCCAGAGGGTTCTGGAAGGGTTTTGGTGGTCTTAGAGGGCCTTTGAAGGATCTAAAGGGGTTCCAGAGGGGACCTTGAAGGATCTAAAGGGTTTTCAGAGGGTTCTGGAAGGGTTTTGGTGGTCTCAGAGGGGTATTTGAAGGATCTAAAGGGGTTTCAGAGGGTTCTGGAAGGGTTTTGGTGGTCTCAGAGGGGTCCTGGAAGGTTCTAAAGGGTTTTCAGAGGGTTCTGGAAGGGTTTTGGTGGTCTCAGAGGGGTATTTGAAGGATCGAAAGGGGTTCCAGAGGGGTCCTGGAACGATCTAAAGGCGTTCCAGAGGAGTCCTTGATAGAACTAAAGGTGTTCCAGAGGGTTCTGAAACGGTTTTGTGGTCTCAGAGGGTTCTTTGAAGGATCGAAAGGGGTTCCAGAGGGTTCTGGAAGGGGTTTGGTGGTCTTTGAAGGATCTAAAGGGGTTCCAGAGGGGACCTTCAAGGATCTAAAGAGTTTCCAGGGAGCTCTGTAATGGTTTTGGTGGTCCCAGAAGGGTCTTTGAAGGACCTTAAAGGGTTTCAGAGGGTTTTGGATGGGTTTTGGTGGTCTCAGAGGGGTCTTTGAAGTTTCTAAAGGGGTTCCAGAGGGGTCCTTGAAGGATCTAAAGCGGTTCCAGAGGGTTCTGGAAGGGTTTTGGTGGTCTGAGATGGGTCCATGAAGGATCTAAAGGGGTTCCAGAGGGGTCCTTGAAGGATCTAATGGGGTTTACAGAGGGTTCTGGAAGGGTTTTGGTGGTCTGAGATGGGTCTTTGAAGGACCAAAGGGGTTCCAGAGGGGTCCTTGAAGGATCTAAAGGGTTTTCAGAGGGTTCTGGAAGGGTTTTGGTGGTCCCAGAGGGGTCTTTGAAGGACCAAAGGGGTTCCAGAGGGGTCCTTGAAGGATCTAAAGGGTTTTCAGAGGGTTCTGGAAGGGTTTTGGTGGTCTCAGAGGGGTCTTTGAAGGATCTAAAGGGGTTCCAGAGGGTTCTGGAAGGGTTTTGGTGGTCTCAGAGGGGTCTTTGAAGGATCTAAAGTGGTTCCAGAGGGTTCTGGAAGGGGTTTGGTGGTCACAGAGGGGTCCTTGAAGGACCTAAAGGGATTCCAGAGGGTTTTGGAAGGGTATTGGTTGTTCCAGAGGGGTCTTTGAAGGACCTAAATGGATATCAGAGTGGTCTTTGAAGGACCTAAAGGGGTTACAGAGGTTTCCTTGAAGGACCTAAAGGGATTCCAGAGGGTTCTGGAAGGGTTTTGGTGGTCTCAGATGGGTCCTGGAAAGATCTAAAGGGGTTCCAGAGGGGTCATTGAAGGATCTAAAGAGGTTCAGAGGGTTCTGGAAGGGTTTTGGTGGTCTCAGAATGGTCCTGGAAAGATCTAAAGGGGTTCCAGAGAGGTCCTGGAGGGATCTAAAGGGGTTCCAGAGAGTTCTGGAAGTGTTTTGGTGGTCTCAGAAGGATCCTGGAAGGATCTAAAGGGGTTCCAGAGGGTTCAGAAAGGCTTTTGATGGTGTCAGAGGGGTCCTGGAAGGATCTAAAGGGTTTCCACAGGGGTCCTTGAAGGAACTGAAGGGGTTGCAGAGGGTTCTGGAAGGGTTTTGGTGGTCCCAGAGGGGTCTTTGAACGACCTAAAGGGATTCCAGAGGGTTCTGGACGGGTTTTGGTGACTCAGAGGTTTCCATGAAGGATCTAAAGGGGTTCCAGAGGGGACCTTGAAAGATCTAAAGAATTTCCAGAGGGTTCTGGAAGGGGTTTGGTGGTCTTTGAAGGATCTAAAGGGGTACCAGAGGGGACCTTGAAGGATCTAAAGAGTTTCCAGGGAGCTCTGTAATGGTTTTGGTGGTCCCAGAAGGGTCTTTGAAGGACCTTAAAGGGTTTCAGAGGGTTTTGGATGGGTTTTGGTGGTCTCAGAGGGGTCTTTGAAGTTTCTAAAGGGGTTCCAGAGGGGTCCTTGAAGGATCTAAAGGGGTTCCAGAGGGTTCTGGAAGGGTTTTGGTGGTCTCAGAGGGTCTTGGAAGGATCTAAAGTGGTTCCAGAGGGGTCCTTGAAGGATCTAAAGGAGTTCCAGAGGGTTCTGGAAGGGTTTTGGTGGTCCCAGAGGGGTAATGGAAGGATCTAAAGGGGTTCCAGAGGGTTCTGTAATGGTTTTGGTGGTCCCAGAAGGGTCTTTGAAGGACCTTAAAGGGTTTCAGAGGGTTTTGGATGGGTTTTGGTGGTCTCAGAGGGGTCTTGGAAGGATCTAAAGGGGTTCCAGAGGGGTCCCTGAAGGAACTAAAGGGGTTCCAGAGGGTTCTGGAAGGGTTTTGGTGGTCTGAGATGGGTCCATGAAGGATCTAAAGGGGTTCCAGAGGGGTCCTTGAAGGATCTAATGGGGTTTACAGAGGGTTCTGGAAGGGTTTTGGTGGTCCCAGAGGGGTCTTTGAAGGACCAAAGGGGTTCCAGAGGGGTCCTTGAAGGATCTAAAGGGTTTTCAGAGGGTTCTGGAAGGGTTTTGGTGGTCTCAGAGGGGTATTTGAAGGATCGAAAGGGGTTTCAGAGGGTTCTGGAAGGGTTTTGGTGGTCTCAGAGGGGTATTTGAAGGATGGAAAGGGGTTCCAGAGGGTTCTGGAAGGGGTTTGGTGGTCTCAGAGTGGTCTTTGGAGGATCTAAAGGGTTCCAGAGGGGACCTTGAAGGATCTAAAGGGTTTCCAGGGAGCTCTGTAAGGGTTTTGGTGGTCCCAGAAGGGTCTTTGAAGGACCTTAAAGGGTTTCAGAGGGTTTTGGATGGGTTTTGGTGGTCTCAGAGGGTCTTGGAAGGATCTAAAGTGGTTCCAGAGGGGTCCTTGAAGGATCTAAAGGGTTTCCAGAGGGTTCTGGAAGGGTTTTGGTGTTCTTAAAGGGGTCCTGGAAGGATCTAAAGGGGTTCCAGAGGGTTCTGGAAGGGTTTTGGTGTTCTTCAAGGGGTCCTGGAAGGATCTAAAGGGGTTCCAGAGGGGTCTCTGAAGGATATAAAGGGGTTCAAGAGGGTTCTGTAATTGTTTTGGTGGTCCCAGAAGGGTCTTTGAAGGATCTAAAAGGGTTCCAGAGGGGTCCTTGAAGGATCAAATGCGGTTCCAGAGGGTTCTGGATGGGTTTTGGTGGTCCCAGAGGGGTCTTTGAAGGACCAAATTGGTTCCAGAGGGGTCCTTGAAAGATCTAAAGGGGTTCCAGAGGGTTCTGGAAGGGTTTTGGTGGTCTCAGAGGGGTCCTGGAAGGATCTAAAGGGTTTCCACAGGGGTCTTTGGAGGACCTAAAGGGTTTTCAGAGGGTTCTGGAAGGGTTTTGGTGGTCTCAGAGGGGTCTTTGAAGGATCTAAAGGGGTTCCAGAGGGTTCTGGAAGGGGTTTGGTGGTCTTTGAAGGATCTAAAGGGGTTCCAGAGGGGACCTTCAAGGATCTAAAGGGTTTCCAGGGAGCTCTGTAATGGTTTTGGTGGTCCCAGAAGGGTCTTTGAAGGACCTTAAAGGGTTTCAGAGGGTTTTGGATGGGTTTTGGTGGTCTCAGAGGGTCTTGGAAGGATCTAAAGGGGTTCCAGAGGGGTCCTTGAAGGATCTAATGGGGTTCCAGAGGGTTCTGGAAGGGTTTGGTGGTCTCAGAGGGTCTTGGAAGGATCTAAAGGGGTTCCAGAGGGTTCTGGAAGGGTTTTGGTGGTCTCAGATGGGTCCATGAAGGATCTAAAGGGGTTCCAGAGGGGTCCTTGAAGGAACTAAAGGGGTTCCAGAGGGTTCTGGAAGGGTTTTGGTGGTCTTAGAGGGCCTTTGAAGGATCTAAAGGGGTTCCAGAGGGGACCTTGAAGGATCTAAAGGGGTTCCAGAGGGTTCTGGAAGGGTTTTGGTGGTCTCAGAGGGGTATTTGAAGGATCTAAAGGGGTTCCAGAGGGTTCTGGAAGGGTTTTGGTGGTCTCAGAGGGGTCCTGGAAGGTTCTAAAGGGTTTTCAGAGGGTTCTGGAAGGGTTTTGGTGGTCTCAGAGGGGTATTTGAAGGATCGAAAGGGGTTCCAGAGGGGTCCTGGAACGATCTAAAGGAGTTCCAGAGGAGTCCTTGATAGAACTAAAGGTGTTCCAGAGGGTTCTGAAACGGTTTTGTGGTCTCAGAGGGTTCTTTGAAGGATCGAAAGGGGTTCCAGAGGGTTCTGGAAGGGGTTTGGTGGTCTTTGAAGGATCTAAAGGGGTTCCAGAGGGGACCTTCAAGGATCTAAAGGGTTTCCAGGGAGCTCTGTAATGGTTTTGGTGGTCCCAGAAGGGTCTTTGAAGGACCTTAAAGGGTTTCAGAGGGTTTTGGATGGGTTTTGGTGGTCTCAGAGGGGTCTTTGAAGTTTCTAAAGGGGTTCCAGAGGGGTCCTTGAAGGATCTAAAGCGGTTCCAGAGGGTTCTGGAAGGGTTTTGGTGGTCTGAGATGGGTCCATGAAGGATCTAAAGGGGTTCCAGAGGGGTCCTTGAAGGATCTAATGGGGTTTACAGAGGGTTCTGGAAGGGTTTTGGTGGTCTGAGATGGGTCTTTGAAGGACCAAAGGGGTTCCAGAGGGGTCCTTGAAGGATCTAAAGGGTTTTCAGAGGGTTCTGGAAGGGTTTTGGTGGTCCCAGAAGGGTCTTTGAAGGACCAAAGGGGTTCCAGAGGGGTCCTTGAAGGATCTAAAGGGTTTTCAGAGGGTTCTGGAAGGGTTTTGGTGGTCTCAGAGGGGTCTTTGAAGGATCTAAAGGGGTTCCAGAGGGTTCTGGAAGGGTTTTGGTGGTCTCAGAGTGGTATTTGAAGGATCTAAAGTGGTTCCAGAGGGTTCTGGAAGGGGTTTGGTGGTCACAGAGGGGTCCTTGAAGGACCTAAAGGGATTCCAGAGGGTTTTGGAAGGGTATTGGTTGTTCCAGAGGGGTCTTTGAAGGACCTAAATGGGTCTCAGAGTGGTCTTTGAAGGACCTAAAGGGGTTACAGAGGTGTCCTTGAAGGACCTAAAGGGATTCCAGAGGGTTCTGGAAGGGTTTTGGTGGTCTCAGATGGGTCCTGGAAAGATCTAAAGGGGTTCCAGAGGGGTCATTGAAGGATCTAAAGAGGTTCAGAGGGTTCTGGAAGGGTTTTGGTGGTCTCAGATGGGTCCATGAAAGATCTAAAGGGGTTCCAGAGAGGTCCTGGAGGGATCTAAAGGGGTTCCAGAGAGTTCTGGAAGTGTTTTGGTGGTCTCAGAAGGATCCTGGAAGGATCTAAAGGGGTTCCAGAGGGTTCAGAAAGACTTTTGGTGGTGTCAGAGGGGTCCTGGAAGGATCTAAAGGGTTTCCACAGGGGTCCTTGAAGGAACTGAAGGGGTTGCAGAGGGTTCTGGAAGGGTTTTGGTGGTCCCAGAGGGGTCTTTGAACGACCTAAAGGGATTCCAGAGGGTTCTGGACGGGTTTTGGTGACTCAGAGGTTTCCATGAAGGATCTAAAGGGGTTCCAGAGGGGACCTTGAAAGATCTAAAGAATTTCCAGAGGGTTCTGGAAGGGGTTTGGTGGTCTTTGAAGGATCTAAAGGGGTTTCAGTGGGGTCCTCGAAGGATCTAAAGGGGTTCCAGAGGGTTCTGTAATGGTTTTGGTGGTCCCAGAAGGGTCTTTGAAGGACCTTAAAGGGTTTCAGAGGGTTTTGTATGGGTTTTGGTGGTCTCAGAGGGGTCTTTGAAGTTTCTAAAGGGGTTCCAGAGGGGTCCTTGAAGGATCTAAAGGGGTTCCAGAGGGTTCTGGAAGGGTTTTGGTGGTCTCAGAGGGTCTTGGAAGGATCTAAAGTGGTTCCAGAGGGGTCCTTAAAGGATCTAAAGGAGTACCAGAGGGTTCTGGAAGGGTTTTGGTGGTCCCAGAGGGGTAATGGAAGGATCTAAAGGGGTTCCAGAGGGTTCTGTAATGGTTTTGGTGGTCCCAGAAGGGTCTTTGAAGGACCTTAAAGGGTTTCAGAGGGTTTTGGATGGGTTTTGGTGGTCTCAGAGGGGTCTTTGAAGGATCTAAAGGGGTTCCAGAGGGGTCCCTGAAGGAACTAAAGGGGTTCCAGAGGGTTCTGGAAGGGTTTTGGTGGTCTGAGATGGGTCCATGAAGGATCTAAAGGGGTTCCAGAGGGGTCCTTGAAGGATCTAATGGGGTTTACAGAGGGTTCTGGAAGGGTTTTGGTGGTCCCAGAGGGGTCTTTGAAGGACCAAAGGGGTTCCAGAGGGGTCCTTGAAGGATCTAAAGGGTTTTCAGAGGGTTCTGGAAGGGTTTTGGTGGTCTCAGAGGGGTATTTGAAGGATCGAAAGGGTTTTCAGAGGGTTCTGGAAGGGTTTTGGTGGTCTCAGAGGGGTATTTGAAGGATCGAAAGGGGTTCCAGAGGGTTCTGGAAGGGGTTTGGTGGTCTCAGAATGGTCTTTGGAGGATCTAAAGGGTTCCAGAGGGGACCTTGAAGGATCTAAAGGGTTTCCAGGGAGCTCTGTAACGGTTTTGGTGGTCCCAGAAGGGTCTTTGAAGGACCTTAAAGGGTTTCAGAGGGTTTTGGATGGGTTTTGGTGGTCTCAGAGGGTCTTGGAAGGATCTAAAGTGGTTCCAGAGGGGTCCTTGAAGGATCTAAAGGAGTTCCAGAGGGTTCTGGAAGGGTTTTGGTGTTCTTCAAGGGGTCCTGGAAGGATCTAAAGGGGTTCCAGAGGGTTCTGGAAGGGTTTTGGTGTTCTTCAAGGGGTCCTGGAAGGATCTAAAGGGGTTCCAGAGGGGTCTCTGAAGGATATAAAGGGGTTCAAGAGGGTTCTGTAATTGTTTTGGTGGTCCCAGAAGGGTCTTTGAAGGATCTAAAAGGGTTCCAGAGGGGTCCTTGAAGGATCAAATGCGGTTCCAGAGGGTTCTGGATGGGTTTTGGTGGTCCCAGAGGGGTCTTTGAAGGACCAAATTGGTTCCAGAGGGGTCCTTGAAAGATCTAAAGGGGTTCCAGAGGGTTCTGGAAGGGTTTTGGTGGTCTCAGAGGGGTCCTTGAAGGATCTAAAGGGTTTTCAGAGGGTTCTGGAAGGGTTTTGGTGGTCCCAGAGGGGTCTTTGAAGGACCTAAAGGGGTTTCAGAGGGTTCTGGAATGATTTTGGTGGTCTCAGAGTGGTCTTTGAAGGACCTAAAGGGGTTACAGAGGTGTCCTTGAAGGATCTAATGGGGTTTACAGAGGGTTCTGGAAGGGTTTTGGTGGTCTGAGATGGGTCTTTGAAGGACCAAAGGGGTTCCAGAGGGGTCCTTGAAGGATCTAAAGGGTTTTCAGAGGGTTCTGGAAGGGTTTTGGTGGTCCCAGAGGGGTCTTTGAAGGACCAAAGGGGTTCCAGAGGGGTCCTTGAAGGATCTAAAGGGTTTTCAGAGGGTTCTGGAAGGGTTTTGGTGGTCTCAGAGGGGTCTTTGAAGGATCTAAAGGGGTTCCAGAGGGTTCTGGAAGGGTTTTGGTGGTCTCAGAGTGGTATTTGAAGGATCTAAAGTGGTTCCAGAGGGTTCTGGAAGGGGTTTGGTGGTCACAGAGGGGTCCTTGAAGGACCTAAAGGGATTCCAGAGGGTTTTGGAAGGGTATTGGTTGTTCCAGAGGGGTCTTTGAAGGACCTAAATGGATATCAGAGTGGTCTTTGAAGGACCTAAAGGGGTTACAGAGGTTTCCTTGAAGGACCTAAAGGGATTCCAGAGGGTTCTGGAAGGGTTTTGGTGGTCTCAGATGGGTCCTGGAAAGATCTAAAGGGGTTCCAGAGGGGTCATTGAAGGATCTAAAGAGGTTCAGAGGGTTCTGGAAGGGTTTTGGTGGTCTCAGAATGGTCCTGGAAAGATCTAAAGGGGTTCCAGAGAGGTCCTGGAGGGATCTAAAGGGGTTCCAGAGAGTTCTGGAAGTGTTTTGGTGGTCTCAGAAGGATCCTGGAAGGATCTAAAGGGGTTCCAGAGGGTTCAGAAAGGCTTTTGATGGTGTCAGAGGGGTCCTGGAAGGATCTAAAGGGTTTCCACAGGGGTCCTTGAAGGAACTGAAGGGGTTGCAGAGGGTTCTGGAAGGGTTTTGGTGGTCCCAGAGGGGTCTTTGAACGACCTAAAGGGATTCCAGAGGGTTCTGGACGGGTTTTGGTGACTCAGAGGTTTCCATGAAGGATCTAAAGGGGTTCCAGAGGGGACCTTGAAAGATCTAAAGAATTTCCAGAGGGTTCTGGAAGGGGTTTGGTGGTCTTTGAAGGATCTAAAGGGGTACCAGAGGGGACCTTGAAGGATCTAAAGGGTTTCCAGGGAGCTCTGTAATGGTTTTGGTGGTCCCAGAAGGGTCTTTGAAGGACCTTAAAGGGTTTCAGAGGGTTTTGGATGGGTTTTGGTGGTCTCAGAGGGGTCTTTGAAGTTTCTAAAGGGGTTCCAGAGGGGTCCTTGAAGGATCTAAAGGGGTTCCAGAGGGTTCTGGAAGGGTTTTGGTGGTCTCAGAGGGTCTTGGAAGGATCTAAAGTGGTTCCAGAGGGGTCCTTGAAGGATCTAAAGGAGTACCAGAGGGTTCTGGAAGGGTTTTGGTGGTCCCAGAGGGGTAATGGAAGGATCTAAAGGGGTTCCAGAGGGTTCTGTAATGGTTTTGGTGGTCCCAGAAGGGTCTTTGAAGGACCTTAAAGGGTTTCAGAGGGTTTTGGATGGGTTTTGGTGGTCTCAGAGGGGTCTTTGAAGGATCTAAAGGGGTTCCAGAGGGGTCCCTGAAGGAACTAAAGGGGTTCCAGAGGGTTCTGGAAGGGTTTTGGTGGTCTGAGATGGGTCCATGAAGGATCTAAAGGGGTTCCAGAGGGGTCCTTGAAGGATCTAATGGGGTTTACAGAGGGTTCTGGAAGGGTTTTGGTGGTCCCAGAGGGGTCTTTGAAGGACCAAAGGGGTTCCAGAGGGGTCCTTGAAGGATCTAAAGGGTTTTCAGAGGGTTCTGGAAGGGTTTTGGTGGTCTCAGAGGGGTATTTGAAGGATCGAAAGGGGTTTCAGAGGGTTCTGGAAGGGTTTTGGTGGTCTCAGAGGGGTATTTGAAGGATCGAAAGGGGTTCCAGAGGGTTCTGGAAGGGGTTTGGTGGTCTCAGAGTGGTCTTTGGAGGATCTAAAGGGTTCCAGAGGGGACCTTGAAGGATCTAAAGGGTTTCCAGGGAGCTCTGTAACGGTTTTGGTGGTCCCAGAAGGGTCTTTGAAGGACCTTAAAGGGTTTCAGAGGGTTTTGGATGGGTTTTGGTGGTCTCAGAGGGTCTTGGAAGGATCTAAAGTGGTTCCAGAGGGGTCCTTGAAGGATCTAAAGGAGTTCCAGAGGGTTCTGGAAGGGTTTTGGTGTTCTTCAAGGGGTCCTGGAAGGATCTAAAGGGGTTCCAGAGGGTTCTGGAAGGGTTTTGGTGTTCTTCAAGGGGTCCTGGAAGGATCTAAAGGGGTTCCAGAGGGGTCTCTGAAGGATATAAAGGGGTTCAAGAGGGTTCTGTAATTGTTTTGGTGGTCCCAGAAGGGTCTTTGAAGGATCTAAAAGGGTTCCAGAGGGGTCCTTGAAGGATCAAATGCAGTTCCAGAGGGTTCTGGATGGGTTTTGGTGGTCCCAGAGGGGTCTTTGAAGGACCAAATTGGTTCCAGAGGGGTCCTTGAAAGATCTAAAGGGGTTCCAGAGGGTTCTGGAAGGGTTTTGGTGGTCTCAGAGGGGTCCTGGAAGGATCTAAAGGGTTTTCAGAGGGTTCTGGAAGGGTTTTGGTGGTCCCAGAGGGGTCTTTGAAGGATCTAAAGGGGTTTCAGAGGGTTCTGGAATGATTTTGGTGGTCTCAGAGTGGTCTTTGAAGGACCTAAAGGGGTTACAGAGGTGTCCTTGAAGGATCTAATGGGGTTTACAGAGGGTTCTGGAAGGGTTTTGGTGGTCTGAGATGGGTCTTTGAAGGACCAAAGGGGTTCCAGAGGGGTCCTTGAAGGATCTAAAGGGTTTTCAGAGGGTTCTGGAAGGGTTTTGGTGGTCCCAGAGGGGTCTTTGAAGGACCAAAGGGGTTCCAGAGGGGTCCTTGAAGGATCTAAAGGGTTTTCAGAGGGTTCTGGAAGGGTTTTGGTGGTCTCAGAGGGGTCTTTGAAGGACCTAAAGGGGTTCCAGAGGGTTCTGGAAGGGTTTTGGTGGTCTCAGAGTGGTATTTGAAGGATCTAAAGTGGTTCCAGAGGGTTCTGGAAGGGGTTTGGTGGTCACAGAGGGGTCCTTGAAGGACCTAAAGGGATTCCAGAGGGTTTTGGAAGGGTATTGGTTGTTCCAGAGGGGTCTTTGAAGGACCTAAATGGATATCAGAGTGGTCTTTGAAGGACCTAAAGGGGTTACAGAGGTTTCCTTGAAGGACCTAAAGGGATTCCAGAGGGTTCTGGAAGGGTTTTGGTGGTCTCAGATGGGTCCTGGAAAGATCTAAAGGGGTTCCAGAGGGGTCATTGAAGGATCTAAAGAGGTTCAGAGGGTTCTGGAAGGGTTTTGGTGGTCTCAGAATGGTCCTGGAAAGATCTAAAGGGGTTCCAGAGAGGTCCTGGAGGGATCTAAAGGGGTTCCAGAGAGTTCTGGAAGTGTTTTGGTGGTCTCAGAAGGATCCTGGAAGGATCTAAAGGGGTTCCAGAGGGTTCAGAAAGGCTTTTGATGGTGTCAGAGGGGTCCTGGAAGGATCTAAAGGGTTTCCACAGGGGTCCTTGAAGGAACTGAAGGGGTTGCAGAGGGTTCTGGAAGGGTTTTGGTGGTCCCAGAGGGGTCTTTGAACGACCTAAAGGGATTCCAGAGGGTTCTGGACGGGTTTTGGTGACTCAGAGGTTTCCATGAAGGATCTAAAGGGGTTCCAGAGGGGACCTTGAAAGATCTAAAGAATTTCCAGAGGGTTCTGGAAGGGGTTTGGTGGTCTTTGAAGGATCTAAAGGGGTACCAGAGGGGACCTTGAAGGATCTAAAGGGTTTCCAGGGAGCTCTGTAATGGTTTTGGTGGTCCCAGAAGGGTCTTTGAAGGACCTTAAAGGGTTTCAGAGGGTTTTGGATGGGTTTTGGTGGTCTCAGAGGGGTCTTTGAAGTTTCTAAAGGGGTTCCAGAGGGGTCCTTGAAGGATCTAAAGGGGTTCCAGAGGGTTCTGGAAGGGTTTTGGTGGTCTCAGAGGGTCTTGGAAGGATCTAAAGTGGTTCCAGAGGGGTCCTTAAAGGATCTAAAGGAGTACCAGAGGGTTCTGGAAGGGTTTTGGTGGTCCCAGAGGGGTAATGGAAGGATCTAAAGGGGTTCCAGAGGGTTCTGTAATGGTTTTGGTGGTCCCAGAAGGGTCTTTGAAGGACCTTAAAGGGTTTCAGAGGGTTTTGGATGGGTTTTGGTGGTCTCAGAGGTGTCTTTGAAGGATCTAAAGGGGTTCCAGAGGGGTCCCTGAAGGAACTAAAGGGGTTCCAGAGGGTTCTGGAAGGGTTTTGGTGGTCTGAGATGCGTCCATGAAGGATCTAAAGGGGTTCCAGAGGGGTCCTTGAAGGATCTAATGGGGTTTACAGAGGGTTCTGGAAGGGTTTTGGTGGTCCCAGAGGGGTCTTTGAAGGACCAAAGGGGTTCCAGAGGGGTCCTTGAAGGATCTAAAGGGTTTTCAGAGGGTTCTGGAAGGGTTTTGGTGGTCTCAGAGGGGTATTTGAAGGATCGAAAGGGGTTTCAGAGGGTTCTGGAAGGGTTTTGGTGGTCTCAGAGGGGTATTTGAAGGATCGAAAGGGGTTCCAGAGGGTTCTGGAAGGGGTTTGGTGGTCTCAGAGTGGTCTTTGGAGGATCTAAAGGGTTCCAGAGGGGACCTTGAAGGATCTAAAGGGTTTCCAGGGAGCTCTGTAACGGTTTTGGTGGTCCCAGAAGGGTCTTTGAAGGACCTTAAAGGGTTTCAGAGGGTTTTGGATGGGTTTTGGTGGTCTCAGAGGGTCTTGGAAGGATCTAAATTGGTTCCAGAGGGGTCCTTGAAGGATCTAAAGGGTTTCCAGAGGGGTCCTTGAAGGATCTAAAGGGTTTTCAGAGGGTTCTGGAAGGGTTTTGGTGGTCTCAGAGGGGTATTTGAAGGATCGAAAGGGGTTTCAGAGGGTTCTGGAAGGGTTTTGGTGGTCTCAGAGGGGTCCTGGAAGGTTCTAAAGGGTTTTCAGAGGGTTCTGGAAGGGTTTTGGTGGTCTCAGAGGGGTATTTGAAGGATCGAAAGGGGTTTCAGAGGGTTCTGGAAGGGTTTTGGTGGTCTCAGAGTGGTCTTTGAAGGATCTAAAGGGGTACCAGAGGGGATCTTGAAGGATCTAAAGAGTTTCCAGGGAGCTCTGTAATGGTTTTGGTGGTCCCAGAAGGGTCTTTGAAGGACCTTAAAGGGTTTCAGAGGGTTTTGGATGGGTTTTGGTGGTCTCAGAGGGGTCTTTGAAGGATCTAAAGGGGTTCCAGAGGGGTCCCTGAAGGAACTAAAGGGGTTCCAGAGGGTTCTGGAAGCGTTTTGGTGGTCTGAGATGGGTCCATGAAGGATCTAAAGGGGTTCCAGAGGGGTCCTTGAAGGATCT
The DNA here is from genome assembly GCF_017976375.1 of Cuculus canorus. Lineage (NCBI taxonomy): Eukaryota > Metazoa > Chordata > Aves > Cuculiformes > Cuculidae > Cuculus > Cuculus canorus. The sequence goes on from NW_026527772.1 coordinate 32,200, forward strand.
AATGGGGTTTACAGAGGGTTCTGGAAGGGTTTTGGTGGTCTGAGATGGGTCTTTGAAGGACCAAAGGGGTTCCAGAGGGGTCCTTGAAGGATCTAAAGGGTTTTCAGAGGGTTCTGGAAGGGTTTTGGTGGTCCCAGAGGGGTCTTTGAAGGACCAAAGGGGTTCCAGAGGGGTCCTTGAAGGATCTAAAGGGGTTTCAGAGGGTTCTGGAAGGGTTTTGGTGGTCTCAGAGGGGTATTTGAAGGATGGAAAGGGGTTCCAGAGGGTTCTGGAAGGGGTTTGGTGGTCTCAGAGTGGTCTTTGGAGGATCTAAAGGGTTCCAGAGGGGACCTTGAAGGATCTAAAGGGTTTCCAGGGAGCTCTGTAATGGTTTTGGTAGTCCCAGAAGGGTCTTTGAAGGACCTTAAAGGGTTTCAGAGGGTTTTGGATGGGTTTTGGTGGTCTCAGAGGGTCTTGGAAGGATCTAAATTGGTTCCAGAGGGGTCCTTGAAGGATCTAAAGGGTTTCCAGAGGGTTCTGGAAGGGTTTTGGTGGTCTCAGAGGGTCTTGGAAGGATCTAAAGTGGTTCCAGAGGTGTCCTTGAAGGATCTAAAGGGGTTCCAGAGGGTTCCGAAATGGTTTTGGTGGTCCCAGAGGGGTCTTTGAAGGACTAAAGGGGTTCCAGAGGGGTCCTTGAAGGATCTAAAGGGTTTTCAGAGGGTTCTGGAAGGGTTTTGGTGTTTTTCAAGGGGTCCTGGAAGGATCTAAAGGGGTTCCAGAGGGGTCCTTGAAGGATCTAAAGGGGTTCCAGAGGGTTCTGGAAGGGTTTTGGTGGTCTCAGAGGGGTCTTTGAAGGACTAAAGGGGTTCCAGAGGGGTCCTTGAAGGATCTAAAGGGGTTCCAGAGGGTTCTGAAATGGTTTTGGTGGTCCCAGAGGGGTCTTTGAAGGACTAAAGGGGTTCCAGAGGGGTCCTTGAAGGATCTAAAGGGTTTTCAGAGGGTTCTGGAAGGGTTTTGGTGGTCTCAGAGGGGTCTTTGAAGGATCTAAAAGGGTTCCAGAGGGGTCTCTGAAGGATATAAAGGGGTTCAAGAGGGTTCTGTAATGGTTTTGGTGGTCCCAGAAGGGTCTTTGAAGGATCTAAAAGGGTTCCAGAGGGGTCCATGAAGGATCTAAAGGGGTTCCAGAGGGGTCCTTGAAGGATCTAATGGGGTTTACAGAGGGTTCTGGAAGGGTTTTGGTGGTCACAGAGGGGTCTTTGAAGGACCAAAGGGTTTCCAGAGGGGTCCTTGAAGGATCTAAAGGGTTTTCAGAGGGTTCTGGAAGGGTTTTGGTGGTCTCAGAGGGGTATTTGAAGGATCGAAAGGGGTTTCAGAGGGTTCTGAAATGGTTTTGGTGGTCCCAGAGGGGTCTTTGAAGGACTAAAGGGGTTCCAGAGGGGTCCTTGAAGGATCTAAAGGGTTTTCAGAGGGTTCTGGAAGGGTTTTGGTGGTCTCAGAGCGTCTTAGAAGGATCTAAAGTGGTTCCAGAGGGGTCCTTGAAGGATCTAAAGGAGTTCCAGAGGGTTCTGGAAGGGTTTTGGTGGTCTTCAAGGGTACCTGGAAGGATCTAAAGGGGTTCCAGTGGGGTCCTTGAAGGATCTAATGGGGTTCCAGAGGGTTCTGGAAGGGTTTTGGTGGTCTCAGAATGGTCCTGGAAGGATCTAAAGGGGTTCCAGTGGGGTCCTTGAAGGATCTAAAGGGGTTCCAGAGGGTTCTCAAATGGTTTTGGTGGTCCCAGAGGGGTCTTTGAAGGATCTAAAGGGGTTCCAGAGGGGTCCTTGAAGGATCTAAAGGGTTTTCAGAGGGTTCTGGAAGGGTTTTGGTGGTCCCAGAGGGGTCTTTGAAGGACCTAAAGGGATTCCAGAGGGTTCTGGAATAATTTTGGTGGTCTCAGAGCGGTCTTTGAAGGACCTAAAAGGGTTACAGAGGTGTCCTTGAAGGACCTAAAGGGATTCCAGAGGGTTCTGGAAGGGTTTTGGTGGTCTCAGAGAGGTCCTGGAATGTTCTAAAGGAGATCCAAAGGGTTCTGGAAGGGTTTTGGTGACTCAGAGGGTTCCATGAAGGATCTAGAGGGGTTCCAGAGGGTTCAGAAAGGGTTTTGGTGGTCTCAGAGGGGTCCTGGAAGGATCCAAAGGGGTTCCAGAGGGGTCCTGGAAGGATCTAAAGGGGTTCCAGAGAGGTCCTGGAAGGATCTAAAGGGGTTCCAGACGGTCAGAAAGGGTTTTGGAGGTCTCAGAGGGGTCCTGGAAGGATCTAAAGGGTTTCCACAGGGGTCCTTGAAGGAACTAAAGGGGTTCCAGAGGGTTCTGGAAGGGTTTGTTGGTCTCAGAGGGGTCTTTGAAGGATCTAAACGGGTTCCAGAGGAGTCCTTGAAGGATTTAAAGGTGTTTCAGATGGTTCTGGAAGGTTTTTGGTGGTCTCAGAGTGGTCTTTGAAGGATCTAAAGGGGTTCCAGAAGGGTCCTTGAAGGACCGAAAGGGGTTCCAGAGGGTTCTGGAAGTGTTTTGGTGGTCTCAGAGGGGTCTTTGAAGGATCTAAAGGGGTTCCAGAGGGTTCAGGACGGGTTTTGGTGGTCTCAGAGGGGTCCTGGAAGGATCTAAAGGGGTTTCAGAGGGTTCTGGAAGCGGTTTGGTGGTCACAGAGGGGTCCTGGAAGGATCTAAAAGGGTTCCAGAGGAGTCTTTGAAGGACCTAAAGGGGTTCCAGAGGGTTCTGGAAGGGTTTTGGTGGTCTCAGAGGGGTCTTTGAAGGATCTAAAGGGGTTCCAGAGGGGTCCTTGAAGGATTTAAAGGGGTTTCAGATGGTTCTGGAAGGGGTTTGGTGGTCTCAGAGTGGTCTTTGAAGGATCTAAAGGGGTTCCAGAGGGGTCCTTGAAAGATTTAAAGAATTTCCAGAGGGTTCTGGAAGGGTTTTGGTGGTCCCAGAGGGTTCTTTAAAGGACCTAAAGGGGTTATAGAGGGTTCTGGAAGTATTTTGGTGGTCTCAGAGGGGTCTTTGAAGGATCTAAAGGGGTTCCAGAGGGTTCAGGAAGGGTTTTGGTGGTCTCAGAGTGGTCTTTGAAGGATCTAAAGGGGTTCCAGAGGGTTCTGGAAGAGTTTTGGTGGTCACAGAGGTGTCTTTGAAGGACCTAAAGGGGTTCCAGAGGGTTCAGGAAGGGTTTTGATGGTCTCAGAGGGGTCCTGGAAGGATCTAAAAGGGTTTCCACAGGGGTCCTTGAAGGAACTAAAGGGGTTCCAGAGGGTTCTGGAATGGTTTGTTGGTCTCAGAGGGGTCTTTGAAGGATCTAAAGGGGTTCCAGAAGGGTCCTTGAAGGACCGAAAGGGGTTCCAGAGGGTTCTGGAAGGGTTTTGGTGGTCTCAGAGGCCAGTCCGTTCCTCGCAGCCCAGCTTCATCCAGGGGCTCCCGCTGCAGCCCAGCCCCATAGACTCCCGACCCCAGGAGGGACCCCCTCACCTTGATGTGCCCCTTGACAGTCTCCATACGCTCCAAGCGCATCTCCTCGGGGATGCCGATCTCCTCCCAGATGTCCCGCAGAGCCGCCATGGCTCCGTTCAGGACTGACACGGCCTCAGCCGCCACCACGTCGCTGCAGGCACCGGGGCCGCCACCCGTCAGCAGCTGCCACCCAGCACCACTCGGCCCCGGTGCCCAGTGGCTGCTGCCACCCTCCCCATTGCCCTGCCCAGGACCCCTCCGAACCCCGAAACCAGCCACCACCGAGGATCTCTTTGCCCGGTTGCTGTCCCCTTGCCCACAATCCACACTGACACCCTGCCTGGGACCCCTCGCCTGTTACCCCATCCCTCTGCCGAGTGCTCCGCCTTGCCCACTGCCCCGGTGCCCGTTGTCCAGTGCTCCCCCCCTTGCCAGGGCTCTTTCTCACTATCCTTATTCCCGGTGCCGACACCCTTGCCCAGTGCCCCTCGCCCGTTGCTCGCCCTACCCCCGCTTGTCCGGGTCCCGGTGCCTGTTGCCCCCCCCGCCCGGGTCCGAGTGCCCCCTCTTGACCGGGACCCATGCCCGGTGCCCCTCCCTAGCCCGTGCCTCCTGCCCTGTGCCCCCTCCTCCTTGCCCAAGTCCCGATGGCCACTGCTCGCCCCCTCCTTGCCCGAGTCCCGGTCCCAGTGCCCGTTGCCACCACCCCCACCTCCCCCATTGCCCGAGTCCCGGACCCCATGACCGTTGCCACCACCTCCACCTCCCCCCATTGCCCGAGTCCCGGTCCCGATAGCCGTTACCCCCCTGTCCCCCCTTGCCCGAGTCCCGGTCCCGATAGCCGTTACGCCCCCGCCAACCCTTGCCCGAGTCCCGGTCCCGATGGCCGTTACCCCCCTGTTCCCCCTTGCCCGAGTCCCGGTCCCGATGGCCGTTAACCCCCGTCCCCCCTTGCCCGAGTCCCGGTCCCGATAGCCGTTAACCCCCGCCCCCCCTTGCCCAAGTCCCGGTCCCCATAGGCGTTAAGCCCCGCCCCCCCTTGCCCGAGTCCCGGTCCCGATAGCCGTTAACCCCCGTCCCCCCTTGCCCGAGTCCCGGTCCCGATGGCCGTTACCCCCCTGTCCCCCCTTGCCCGAGTCCTGGTCCCGATAGCCGTTACGCCCCCGCCCCCCCTTGCCCGAGTCCCGGTCCCGATAGCCGTTAACCCCCGCCCCCCCCTTGCCCGAGTCCCGGTCCCGATAGCCGTTGCATCCCCCCTTTTGCCTGGCTCCCAGTCCCGGTGCCCGTTGCCCCTCCTCCTTGCCCGGGTCCCGGCCCCCGTGCCCGTTGCAGCCTCCCCTTTGCCCGGGTCGCGGTGCTCGTTGCACCGCCCGCCTTGTCCGGATCCCGGTGCCGGTGCCCCCTCTTGCCCAGTGCCCATTGGCCATTGCCCCTTGCCCGGGACCCGTGCCCGGTGCCCCTCCCTGGCCCGTGTCCCGGTGCCCCCTGCCCAGCGCCCCTACCCTTGCCTGGGTCCCGGTCCCGGTCCCGGTGCCCCTTATGCTCGGTGCCCCCTTTGCCCAGGCCCCGGTGCGCCCTCCCTTGCGCCCCTCCTGCCCGGGTCCCGGTGCCGCCCGCACCTCCTCCGCATGGCTCCGCCACACTCCGCGCTCGCCGCTGCGATCCAAACCGCCCACCGCCGATGCCTACTGTCCGCCGACTGCGGCCGCCTCACCGCTGGCCCCGCCTCAACCGCCGCGCGGGCCAATGGCAGCGCCCCCTCGCGCCCCGCCCGGCCAATCGCACGCCAGAGTGACCAAGGGCTCGGCCCGCCCCTCCCCCCGCCCCCTCCGCTCGGGCCGCGCTGCGCATGCGCCGTGCGCGCGGGGTGGAGGGGGCACCGCGGGATCTCCCTCCTCCTTCGCCGCGGGGTGGGAGGGGTCACCCGGGGACGCCCCTCTCTCCATTGGCCCAGGGGACCCCGGTCCTCCCGCCTCTCCCGCAGAACCCACCGTCCCGGGACACCCGGCACTACGCGGGGAACGGCTTTAAAGTGAACGGGGAAGATTTACATCAGACATTAGGGAGAAATTCTTCACCGTGAGGGCGGGGAGGCCCTGGCCCAGGTTGCCCAGGGGGGCCATGGCTGCCCCATCCCCGGAGGTGTTCAAGGCCGGGTTGGATGGGGCTTGGAGCAACAGGATCCAGTGTCCCTGCCCAAGGCAGGGGGTGGCACTGGATGGCCTTAAAGGTCCCTTCCAACCCAAGCCATTCTATCTTTCCACCTTTCATCTCATTTAACGGGTGACACAGGTCGCCGTGTTCCTCAAAGCACGATTGTTTTCGCTAAACTGAAGCCATTTGCCTTAAAAAGAGACTGATGGAAGAGCAAAGGGCAACCGCTTGAACAATAGGAGCATTTCTGTGCCATGAAGGCCATTTAAGCCATCATCTTCAAATAAATCGTGTTGGAGGTGCTCTAGGCCAGGCTGGATGGGGCTTGCCGAACCCTGATGGGCTTTGAGGTCCCTTCCTACCTACACCATTCCAGGATTCCAGGATTCTATGAGCCCTAAGGCAGAGCTGGAGCCGGAGCCAGAGCGGTACAGGGGAGCTGTTTATTGGCAGCCTCAGGCCTTGGCCTCGATCATGGCCTCCATCATCCGGGCGCTGTTGGTGATGGCCGTGGTCAGGAAGATGAACTTGAACCCTGGGGGAGAGCCACAGGACACAGCCCCACAACACCATGAGGCAGAACCATCAGGCAGAGCTGTGGGACTCAGCCCCACAGCACCGTGGGGCAGAGCTGTGGGACTCTTGTGGTAGGTGTCCCTGTCCATGGCAGGGCTATCTTTAAGGCTAACTATCATCCCTGGAACCTGTCTGCCATTCCCAAACCCCTGTGCCACCCGCAAACCCCTCTGGCATCCCAGAATCCCTCAAGCATTCCTGAACCTTCCTGCCACCCCTGACTCCCTCTGGCACCCCCAAACCCCTCTGCAATTCCTGAGCCCCTCTGGCATTCTGGAATCTTTCTTCCACCCCTGAACCGCCTTGCCCTTCCCAAACCCCTCTGCCACCCCTGAACCCCTTTGCCATTCCCAAACCCCTCTGGCACCCCTGAACCCCTTTGGCATTCCCAAAGCCCTTTACCATTCTGGAACCTCTCTGCCATTCTTGAACCCCTCTGCTCCCTCGTCTCCCTCTGCCACCCCACTGCCACAGCAGCTCTGGCCCTGTGCCGTGGGTGTCTCTGAGGGTGCCCAGCCTGCACAGAGTGACCAGAGCTGCTCTGGCACCAGCGGGCACGTGGGCAAGGCAGCAGCTCCACAAGGACATACCAACCCCAGCTTCTTGCTTCTAGCTGGAAAATTGCTCTTTCTGGCCAAAGAATTAAATGCATCTGTGATCTTTCCTGGAAAACAAGAGGAGAAGAAACAGCTCAGAGCCTCAGGATTAGTCACAGCTGGGCAGAGGGACGCACAGAGTTCCGGGCTCCAGAAGAGAACCAGCAGCAGCCCCTGCCAGCCCTGCTGCTCCCATGGGCCAAAGCTCTGCCCTGCTCGTAGCTCTGTGCCCGCAGTGTCCACTTTTGCTGCGTGCTTCCATCCGGCTCTGGAGCAGCAGCTCCCAGCAGGGCAGGGCTGTGCTCCCAGCTCCCCAGGGGCAGAGGGCTGGCTCTCAGCGGCAGCACGGTCTGTCACCAGCTTGCTGACTCTGCTCTCCACAGCGGTCAGCGTCTCTGCGGCCGACTGCTCGGTCAGCAGCCCGATGCGCTTGAGGTTGTGGAAGGTCAACAAGTGCTCAGGCCCGTAGCTCTGGGGAAGGGGACAGGTGGATCAGCACAGAGCCCTGGCTGTGGGCGTAGAAAAGCGGGAGGGTGTTATCTCCACGGGGGAGGCTGCTTAGGGCAACCCCGCAGGCAAAGGGCAGCGGCAGGCAGGGCTCAGGGCTCCTGGGGAGATGTGGAGGCAGGGGCTGTCCTGTGGAGACAGCCCAAGCATCCCTGGGGAATGCTGTTTCCCAGCACCTTGTGTCAAGTCTGACACAACGCTTGCTCTGCTGCGAGCCCTGGACACTCACCTGCAGGTATTGGGTTTTCAGGGACCGGTAATCTTTGGGGATGAGACCTGTGGGGAGCAGCAGGGTGAGCTCTGCACCCAGGCTGGAGGGCCCCCGATCCAACCCTCCCTGCCCAGAGCAGACAGACACCTCACCGTTCTCCGTGATGGAGAGGAGGCACATCAGGCGCAAGCTCTCGATGGGGGACACCTGTATGGGAGCAGGCAGTGAGCCCCTGCAGCGAGCCCCTGCAGTGAGCCATGCAGCCCACAGTGAGAGATGCAGCCCCGCAGTGAGAGATGCAGCCCCGCAGTGAGCCCCGCAGCCCTGCAATGAGCCCCAGAGTGAGCCCTGCAACCTCGCAGTGAGCCCCTGTAGCCCTGCAGTGAGCCCCCACAGTGAGCCCCCACAGTGAGCCCTGCAACCCCGCAGAGTGTCCCACAGTCCTGCAGTGAGCGCCGCAGCAGGACGGCGCAGCTGAGCCTGTGTCACTCACCTGCCGGTCAATGTGCTCCTCTATGAAGCTGGTGCTCTCTCAGATGTCGAAGCCTTCCAGCAGAGCTGTGGTGGGGGAAGACGCAGCCTCACTTCCCCCATCCCCAGGGCTCTCTCTCCAGCCGGAGGCCATGCTCAGCTCCCTCCCTGAGCCCCAGGGAATGAGGCAGGCTTGCAATGCTGGGCTGCATACCCGACCACACTGTTGGGTGTGTTAGGGCATCTCTGGTTTGGGTCAACCAGGCTGAGCATGGGACAACTTGCAGGTCGCTCCACAGGAGGCAAGCCTGGTGCTGGCTTAGGAATTTGCAAGAGCTGTGCCTCACCTGACCTACCAAATGGGGACACGGCATCCACGCTGCACACTGGCTTTGGTTATTGCCCGCAAAGGTATCAGCTTTCCATTCTGCACGTGACACAGCCAGACCCGGCCGGGCCGCTCTGCAGAGACAGGACAGCGGCCACAGCCTGCTCTGGAGCGGCCATCTGGCCTGGCTGGCAGCTCTGCGAGAAGGAGTCCTCTCCCACGGCTGCTGACCAAGTGCCACTGGAACGCAGCGGGGAGGGAAACCAGCTGCACACACAGCACGGAGCTCATCTGAGCCATCGACAGTGACGCCAGCAGGGAGGCGGGGGACACAAAAAGGACAAACCCAGACCTCACAGCCCCGAACGGGACCCAAGTCTCCAGACACGGACAGCAGTTATCAGCACAGCCAACAGCTGCCTTCAGCTGCAAAGACCTTGTCAATGAAATCAGATTTAGCAGCGCCAGTCTCCTATTACATAACCATATTTCTGCCCGGTGCATTTCTTACTGTTTCATTTTCTCAATAGGAAACAAAGAGGTGCCAGTGTGAGGATGTAGGGAGGGGAGGAAGTGGCTCAGAAACGCAGTGAGTTTTGTTAGAAGGTCTGTGAACAGAGGCACCCTGAGCACAGAATGAGAACGGCCCTTCAATCAATCCACAAGTGATTTTGCACTTAAACCGGAGAACATCTCAGTAGAAAACCTTTTCTGAGACCGAGATGCAAAACCAGAGTCTGCATTTCAATGGAGAAGCTCTGGTTGCTCAGCCACGGGCTCTGTCAGCAGAACTGGCCTTTCATCAGGGATGGAGCCCACATCTCCAAGACCATCAGTGCCTGATGAAGATCCAACGTTTGGGCATATTCGCTGGTTGGAGATAACAAGGTGCCCTTGTAGTGCTATGTGATATCACACGATAAAGGTCAGGTGGGAAACTGTGGCATCAGGAACATTCACCCAGAGCAGCTACAGCCTCCTATGTAGCGCAAATTCCCTTCTCCTGCAGTCCCATACCCTGGGCCCTTCTGGGACGTGGACTTTCACAGTCATTCTGCTGCCAAGGATCAGGAGGCTGGGGCTGGACAGACTACGAGGGACACCAGGACACACTCATTTCCTATTCCTTTGCTCCCATTTGACCTCATGGTGGCCGAATGCTGCCTAAGCAACCAGCAGCCCTGGTCTAACACCCCAAAGGCCGCTGCGGAGGAACACAAGTGACGCATGTTCTCATGCTGCAGCGCTCCACATTGGCCACACACAGACCTCTCAACTCAAGGTCCCAACCCAGGGTGCACTCACCAAACGAGACGTCACCAAAGTGGAGAGAAGGTACATCAAAAGGAAAAGCTGGTCCAATGACACAGCCCCTGTGAGGACAAAGACAGGCATTAGCTTGGTTAGAGACGTGCAAAGCTTTCAGCTTGCATTACCACTCAGATCAACCAAACCTGGTCTCAGAACCATGGTGAGTTTCAAATCAACCAGTCACCCTTGTGCTCAGCATCACATCCGTGCGGACAGGAGGCAGCCCAGGCAAAGCAGCTGGCAGCTGAGAGCCGCTGATGCGGCTGAGGGCACTGCGCCAGGCAGGGTTTGCCCTCAGGTTGCTGCTGGCCCTATGAAGGACCCTGAACAAACGATGGCTCTGTGCCTCAGTTTCCCCATCTGTAATGTGATGGACACAGAGGTGTCCACACAGAAGTGGACTCACTGCAGCCAGCCTTCCTACCTGCAGGTTCCCTGCTTTGGGATTTCTTAGCTGGAACTAGTGTTTCCATGGAGTACAAGGTCATCTTCTCCTCAGATGATTTGGATCCACACAATCATTAGGCATGCAGCATTTTGAAACGCTAATCCAGGAAAGTGCCCAGAATCCCGTCGACCGCAACAAGAACAGCAACGTCCTACACAGCGGCCACGTGAATCGTGGAGGAAAGTACCAGCTTGGCACTGAGGCACCAGCTCACACCCAAGAGCAACACACGTGTTAAACCAAACACGGGCGTTCTGGACCCACTACACCTTCTCACCCATTCTTAAATTCAGCAGCCAGAATCCAAGCTCCCAAACTCACCAACATCCACTGAAATCAGCACTTGGAGCTGCACACCATTCACTAATTTATTTCATGGTTGATGCCACTCAATGCCAGCTCTGCCTCTTAGTTACAAATCCAGGACCACAGTGAACAGCACTGCTGGTTTTGCTCACAGGACTGCCACTGGTTCTGTTCTGCACGTGAACAGACCCCAGCATCCTGCAGGAGGGACTTGTG
>NW_026527773.1:0-42404 GCF_017976375.1 Cuculus canorus
TTGTCTCCATAAATATCAAAACTTAAGGAGTTAATGTCTTCAGCAAGCTTATCATCCTTTGCACGTTTTCACTGACTCACATGAATACACGATCCAGGGTTATGTCTTATGTAAAAAGGAGGGAAAGGAAACAAATGCAGTTTGTTTATCAACTGGGAAAAGAACTATCATTAGTAGATTATATAAAATTCAAGAATTTATTCCCCATTTATGCCTCCTCTTGGCTTAAAGAAAACCCTTCATAACTTACTGAATTTAGCAGCTATATTGGACCTAATACTATCCCATACTATCCCAAAGAACTACTAGAAAACCAGCTTAACCCAGCATCAAAACCAGATACTGAGAGCTTGATACATAAAGTTTCTGTTGATACTCGTTGTACTTGAGTCTCATTCTGAACCACCACTGAAAATCTTGGCTGTGACTGACTTGTGTTACCAGATCAGCATTGATAAAATAGACATGGTCTAGACACAGAAATTTAAGACAATTGAATAAAAGCAGCCAACAGGTTCAAAATATTTGTTCTAATAAAGATTTGTTAAATCTTTAACAAATTGGGGTAGACTTCCACAGAAAAGATAGTTTTGGAAGGAGCAAAGCCTGCACCACATACTTTAATACACACCACAAAAAAAACACCGACAGTGTAACACATTTGGGAGGTTTGTTTGGGAGTAATGGAAAAGTACAGCAGCAGCAATCAAAAGTACCCAACAGCCTTCACGAGGGCAGTTCACACAATATCTGTGTCCTTTATCTGCAGTCTAGAAGAGCTGTGCAGCTTTATGGTGACAAGCATTACAATGACCATTTATTTTCAAAACAATCACACTAAAAAGATTTACAGCACGTTTACAAGATCTAGTACTAATTTTTTGCAAGAACACACAATTGATCACTATTAAAACACAGGCTTAGATCAGTCATTTGCCCTGCTACTAGGTAGGTTTGTCACCTTTTTTGTCATCAAGACATGTAGGTGAGCGAAAGGCAAACATAACGATGGATTTATGTGGTGCAATGTAATTTTGTTCTGCTTAAACCAAACATCTGTATAGCCTAACAGATATCATGCCCTCCTGAATTCTACTTCAAAATCCAAGAGCATATCTATCAAGCAATTACTTACATCAAAACCAGCTGTAAATTGAATGCCAGAAAGCAGAAAACACAGCAAGGTGGTTCCACAACAGCCTTGAAGTTCTGATCAGTTCTCCAGGGCATCCACAAACACAGATTTCAGGAAAACTGCAAAAAATCCACCACTGTCTTCAACCAAGTCCCCTGACTGCAAATACACCTCCACTCCAGGAGAGCCATGAACAAGCTCTGTCCACTTCTGAAGCAAATTCACTTTAACAGACATCTCAGTCACCAAGAGCCAGGCCAGCACAACGTGGCATCTGATCTAGGGGATATCCCTCATGCTTCAGCTCCCTTTCTGCTCCCATTTTGCTGTACAGCTCCAAAGATGTAGAAAGCAGCAACTATCATGCTAGTAGCGTCTTGTTGTTGCAGCAATGAGTAGGTTTGTGGAAAAGTAGTAGGGAACAAGAAGAAAAACAAAACAATGGCACTAAAAAAAAGGAATAAAGTACCATTAAAAGAAAACAACCCTATCTAGTAGTTATCGTAGCTATTGTTACTCTAAACATAGGTTAAAAATTGAGAAGTATGACCAAGCTGATCACTTTTAAGGGACAGGCATTGAAAATTACATAAATAATAGTTGTTTAGCTAAAAAAAGTACCATTTTTTTGTTTGGACTCTGAAAGATGCTGTCATCATTCTGCAGAAGCCAGCATTCAAATTCCCAAAGACTTAGTTAATCAACCAGTAGTACAAGAAAGCAAAGGAAAATGGTTGACCTCCTGGGAAATGACACGGCTGTGCACATCTCAGATCCATCGTGTAGTTTGCTTATGGTAGAAAGTCAGCCAGCAGCTAAGGATTCAGAGGCTGGACAAGCTGCATGTTGCATATACTCCAGAGCCACTCTACACCAAGACCCCAAGTCCTCAAACACTCCAAAAGGGCAGTAAGGTAATTCCTGTGAGCCCTCACCACTAGGCAACTCGTACATCCTTGTATGCCCGAGACCCAAAATCAGTAATTTGTGTTTGCCTTTACCTAGGCTGTGCCACTGTGCACCTTAATTTGAGCTTCGGATATGAAGAAGAGATATGTTAAGATATAGAAGAGTCATCGCCAGAAAAATACACTGGCCAGTCTCTGAAACAGGAGTGAGAGGAAGACCTATATGCTACAGTAATTCTTGGTTCGTACTTTTCCCCTAATTACCAATTTAATGAGTGCCCCTTTGTTTTTCAGGTCACTCCCCAATTATATATTACATGTTTTCTTAGTTCCACAACCTTTAATTCTTTTCCAGCGTTGCAGAATTAACTGGACAGGGTTCTTAATCTTGTCTCTACAAAGAACTTGTTGTAATTGCAATGAATGCTTTCATTTTGCTGGTGTCTGAAATACGATTTGCAGGGGAAGGGGGAGTGCGGGTTGATGCTAGTCCCATCATTAATAACATTCTTGCAGGGATTGTAGTGGTGGGAGTAAAAACCCCAAAGCTTTTATGTAATAATAAGCATGTGTCTGCACGTGAACTGCTCCTTTAAGAAGCCTTGGGCTAGTGGAAGAAGGGGGATCCAGAGAAAAGACAGCCCTACAGCTGTATAACAGAGGGCAGAGGTTAACTTCGTTGGTATTTTTATCGCAAGTATGGTCACTGCATACCCTCTCCCTGAAGGCTTCACTGAATTAGAAGTGTTTGCCATCGGCACCGCCCTGCTGGTAGAAGGTAAGCTCAGAACAAGACCTTAGCAGCAATAAGAGTTTTGCCCTTATTATTCCTGGTGGGAGGGGGAAGGAAAATTGAAATGAACAGTATTTGTGGTACACTGACTCAAACCCGTGGTGGTTACTGTATCTACATTACCAGAACTTCTGCCGAGTACTTCAGGATGAGCTGCAAGCTGTTTGCAGCGAAGAGCTGCTCTGTATACATAGCTGCCCTATAGTGGAGAAGTGCTTGCTACCTAGCTTTCATATCAAGAATTTGGGATGCAAGATTGTGTTGTTGACTTTTAAAGGCAATTTTGTCTTTCTTGAGAGAAAGATGTTGAAATGGCCAATGACCTCTCAATAAAATTGGCCTGCTTGTTTTGGGCTGATGGATGGCTTGTAATCAAAGATGTTCAAAATAGCCTGTGAACTATTAGCGTACATCCAGGTAGCGTGGTAGCACTGAAGTTAATGGCTGTTGAGCAAATGTAACAAACAGAATATACTTGAATGATATTCAAAACTTCTCAGTGTTAAAAAGCAAAATTTGAGTTAGGAGACCATATTTGTTTAATTTAGAAAACATGGGATTTTCTTAAGGTATGTGTCGCTTTGAGAGACTGCAACAAAAATGTGAATTTTTGTCTACCTGGCAGCTAAAGAGGACAGTCTCGTAGCTAGGATTATTTCTGTGTCAGTCACTGGTGTCTCTTCTGAACTACATCTCAATCAGAGCCTGGGACCCCATCCCTGCAGAACGCTGCTCAGCTGGGGATGGGCCCAACAGCAGAGAGGAGAGGCTGTAAACTCCATCAGAATGGAATAAATGCTCAACAGCCCACCCCACAAACATGGAGCTTGGGAGAAAGGAGGATGCTTGCCCTCTCCTTGCGGGAAGGTTCCGCTAGAAGACAGCATCACATCTCCCTGCAAAGGAAAGCTAAAAGAGCTGCATCGGAAACTCTTCCTTGGAAATCAGAAAGAGAGAGGAAAAAATCTTCTACTACTTGACCAGGGGCATTCTGCTGCCTAAACAGAATTCAGGGTTAAACCTGGCCAGCAGCCAGTAAGCCATCTGCAGGCCTGGCGTGACTTTGCACTTCATTACTGGGAGGGGAGAAGTGGCAGGAGGACAGGGACACCACGAGTGCTCACAGAGCCTGACAGCCAGTGTCCTGCCGGGAAACAGTGGTACCACATCCCTTCCAACCCACCCACCCCCACGGGCTGCCCCACTGGGGACCCGCAGCCTGTTGAAGTCAGTCTGGTACAGGCTGGTAACCTTCACTTAAAACTATGTGGTCTAACACATTCATGTTTTACTAAAAACATATTTCCTATGGGGTTTTAGGCAGAATGTGCCCAGTGGATTCGCAATAGCATTATCATCTGGCTTAGAAGATCAAACTAAATTGAAGATTAATTCTGTTTCTCAGAGACTGAGAGGAAGGCATGAACACCTTTTTTCTTGAGTTTCTATGTGCAGCTTGCAAAAAGTGCTGGGGAAGAGGAAAACCTTGCATTCACTTCATTAATGGGACATGTTTGCTGTTCTAAAATGAAAACTCAAAGCTTTTTTTTTTAAGCAAGTTCTCAGTTTGTACATTCATGCTAGCCTTCGAGAAAGCAGAGTGGGGCAAAGCCTGAGTCTTCCAAAAACAGGGGAAGCATAAAAAAATTTGATATAGTAATAACTCTCTAGCTCTACACTAAATATGGTCAACAATTTACCCTGTGGGTGGGAGGTAAGCTGACAAGGGGGTGAAAAAGAACAGCAGATCTCAAATGGCTGCAAATACTTGTCCTGGAAATATTTTGTTATATGTTGTGTAACAAAAGACGCACATCAGCTGTTACTATGGTTATGCCATCAGCCATTAACGCAATTAAGGGAGAAGCAGGATTTCTGACTAGAAAAAAATCATCCATCTTATGTAACTGCAGAATTAAGACAATGAGCATAAGTAACTTTGCCACTTTACAGAATTAGGGGATACGGGATTTTTTGCTGTACTACATTTCTCTTTCCAAGAAGAGCACAAAGAGAAAGGCATGCTGCCTCTCATCTGACTGAGACTTAGAGATGGGATGTTGAGTCAGAGCCTCATCAGAGCTACAATAATTCAGGTCATCTTTAAAAGGACATTAAAGGACAAAGCTTGGGTTTAAAAATCAGCAAAGAACAGGTTTCAGGGTGACACAGCTCCATGCTGCGTGAATAACTAGGGTTGCTTGGGTGCTGCTCTCTGAGGACCAACAGTAACTTATTTATTTAAATCTATCAGTGACTGATTTTTATAATTAGATTATTCCTTTCCATGTATAGTCTATTGACGAAGGACAGTAATAAGATTGAGCTGGTGTGATTCAAGCACTGTCGAGGTTAACCCTAGAAGGAAGCCCAAAGGAAGGCAAGCCGACAGAAATGCAGCTGAGGGATTTCTATGCTTGAACACAAAAGAATGTTACAATTTATAATAAAAAACATATTTCTCTACCAAAGACAGGTCTGGAAGTATGTGCAGCAGCAGCACATGCTGGCTGTCAGCTCCTCAGAAGCTGCCTCCTCTGCTACTCCCTTGCTCCGACCCATGATGGAGCTGGGCAAGGAGGTTACTCTATTAAAACCGAAGGCAGAATTACAAATCAGAGTAAATAATTCCTGCTCTGCATGACTGTCCATATTTTTGATGCAGTCTGAAGCACTGGTTTCTGCAGTCACCTATGACTTCTGTCCTGAAAGTCTTTGTAACATACACGCAGACTGTGCCCACTACAGACATTCCTCGTGCATGAGTTTCCACAGTAATTATTGTTCTCTCATTAAAGAAAACAGCAGTATATTGCAGATATTTTCCATTTCCAGCTGATCTATGACAAACAATTCTGTATTTCAGCCCTGCTTGGTTTCTGTCTGAATGGCTTGACAATTATTTCTTTCCGAAAAATCAAAGAACTCCGAACACCCAGCAATCTGCTGGTTCTCAGCATTGCACTCGCTGACTGCGGGATCTGCATCAATGCATTCATCGCTGCCTTCTCCAGTTTCCTAAGGTATATTTTCTTTTTCCTAAAGATGCTCAGAAAAAACACATGAAAATTAACAGCTTAAGTTCCAAGAGGTCAAATTAATTGACTCTCTATAATAGCATACCACCTAACAAACCTTCCCATTCTCTCAATCTGAAACAGCAAAAAAACTCTGAATAGTTTTACCAAGCAAGTAAAAAAGCAGACTTTACTGCATATAATCATTGACAGATTTTAAGGCTGATAATAGAAGATATTTAACTGCGCAGCTTTACCTGTGTTTATAGTAGCTACTCAAATATCAAAATAGTAGTACATTTTCATTTGACAAACTCTAGACTGGCTCCAAATTTATCTGCAGGTCTTTCTGTTTTGTTATGAAAAATGCAGATCTGTTAGCAAGGAGTTCACATTAGTTATGACACATTTGATTTTCCACATTTTCACATGTGTCATTTAATCAGAGGACAAAAACAAGCATTTCAGTGAACAATTACAACAAGCAAATCAGAAGCAAACCATACTCAAAAAACCCAGGACCCTACAAATAACTGATGAATAATTCCACTTAAGTAGCACGTCTTTAAACCTTGGAAATACCTTTAATAGGCAACGGAAATACATTTCAAGCCAGAATGTGACTATTTTATTCTCTCTTAATGGAGATAAAAACATTTTTGTAAACAAGTAAATAAGAGCAAATAAGGCCTTATTCAACACTATTTTACCTCCTGTATAGATCACCCATTTCAGACACTTACGTGTCACTGAAATCTATAAAGATACCTTTATTGGACTTAGCCAAAAAGCTTAAGTCAGTATATCAAAATGAGCTTGGTTTTAACAGTCGCAGGACCCTTTCCTGTAAATAGGAGCAGGAAGTTTCCCAGCCTCCCAAAACGTCAGCTACCACCTGTTCAAAAGGACTTCCTTGGTAGTCTCCTAATTAATTGTACTGGCGTTCTGTAAATGCACAAGAAAAGAGATTGATGAAGGTTTCTGTCTCCAGTCAGCTTTATAAGCACTAGAGACAGGTTAGATGAACAAAGAGAGGAAAAAAAGCCATGGCTCCTTGCCTTGGGTGACAGGATACTGAAGGCACATGTTAACAGATGTCTGCTGCATGAGACCACCTCAGGGTTCTTTTCATACTAAGTCTGCAAAGACATTTGGAGGCCTCAGTCTTGCTATCAGGAGTATTTTTATTCATTGTGAACATGTCTACTCTGTTTCATGGTGAATGCTGACTTTCCAAGAGGTTATTTCTCATTGGTACTCCACATGTTGATGAATTGGCTGCTGCCAGAGCGTGCAAATTTTGAAGATATGGATAATTAGATGAAATTTTTATTTCAAATAAAACTTTCCAACACATACATGAAGGTTCTGTTTTTTCTCCATATTAAGAGCAAAAACAGCTGTTGTACTATATCAGACACCACAGCAAAACATGCTAGCAAATACCTGCAGGCAACCACAGTAAGAGCTTTTACAGCGTTTCCAGAAAGCACATGCACAGGCTATCATTTTGCCCTCTCCATTAATGCAATTTCCAAACATGTCCTCACCTTTTTCTATAATTTTCTTAATGAATTCCTTGTTTGTTGACAGATACTGGCCCTACGGCTCTGAAGGCTGTCAAATTCATGGATTCCAAGGCTTCTTGACAGCACTAGCCAGCATCAGCTCCAGTGCTGCAGTCGCCTGGGACCGGTACCATCACTACTGTACAAGTAAGGGCTGCAATTTATCTTGCAACTTTGCCCAGATTCTACCATAGTGCAGCTTGCTTAGATTTCAGAGGCTCAAAGAAACCACATATTTACTATCTGCGTATCTTGTAAGTTTGTCTTATGCACTAGAGATAGAGCAAATAAAAATCAGTCTCTATAAAGGACCTTTTCCCCTAGAGATTTCCCACTAACCAACACCCTTCAAGAGATATTTACTCTTCCAGATCACATCAAGTCCTGACCCTCTTGTCACACTTTCATGTTCTCCATATATATTGTTCAGTGTCCCAACAAAATCCACCTCCTCACATTGAATTAAAATCATGCACCTTGCGCTTCCATCCAATACCCTGCTGCGTAGCAAACAGATCTTCAAGCCCATGCAGGATTTACTAATTACAGATAAATTTCACGTAGCTAGAAGCTGCTTCTACAGATACAGCAGCTGGAACCGAGCCCGCAGCAAAGCACTTTCACAGAGGTACAGTTGGGCAGACGGAGTCCAGCAGCCCCGTTGTGAGATGCACAGGCACCTTGGGGCACAACAGCAATTTGTGGGACTTCCAGACCCCATTATGAAGCCTGTGACTCAGTACATCTGTTCCCAAGCCAAGAACAAATTATCTGCAAGTTTCAATAAAAGTGGCAGAGATTTTTAAGTACTGGCAAGGGGAGGAATATGTTATTTTTCTTCTCTTAGTGAAGGTAGTTTTGGGGTTTTTTTTGTTCTTCAATTTAGTTTTTAACTAGCTCTGACACCTTAGCTGGACTTAATGGCAATCTAAATATTAGACAGGGAGACCAAACCAAGAAAAAGTCCACAAAAAAGGGAAATGTATGAAAGAGTATTTTTCATTTAGGTACAAAGCAGAGATTGACAGGATTGTCAAATATATGGATTTACAGAGATAGATAGGCTGGTTTTTTTGTTACAGAACTACCTCCCAAACTTTGGTGCTCCTGGAGTTATGCATTCATGTAAACGAGTGGAAACTTCCGCTGATTAGTCTCCAGAGACACCAAGTCCAACTGGCAAACTGTTAGGATTTGTGCTGAGACTCCAGCTGTGCTCCAGCCACCACTGCAATCGAGGAGAACAAGGGAATAACTATTCTTTAGCACAGGTGTCAGGAAGCACAAAGGGCACTTATCTGCTTAAAACACACCGCAGCCTTGTGAGCACTGGCGCTGGCAAGATCTGCCTTCTTCTGAATATGGTCCACATGGATAATATTTCCTTTTGTCTAATAAGATAGACTTGTGCTGTCTGCTGTATGAATGCTTTCAAGGGGCCTCGCCTCCCCCAAACATCAATTTTCACAGCAGTTTAGTACCTGTCATCCCCACTTTCTCCAGGTACTCCTAAGTAGCTGATGTTTTAGAAGTTTTTAGGAAAGGACTAAGTGACAATCAGGATATACAATCTCATCATCCTCATTAGGAAAAGGGAAAGAAACATGATACAAATTTATTCTGAAATGACATCTTAGCACACAATGATGCTAGGAATGCCCTACTCTGCACTATTTGGCCATTTTGGCTTGTGTGGGAGCTCTGCTACCCAGGAAAAATGAATGAGTTTTACCATACAGATCTGCATCTTTCAATTTCCTGCTAAAGCCAGGCTCTCTCCAGAGAAGTGAGGATTCCAAGGCACCTCATACAACCTCCCTATCTCCAAAAAATTGTGTCCCTTTGGCAATGTTGATAGACAAAGGCAGTTCTCCTTTTCTTGCTCTAAAGCACAGGTTGCTCAGACCATTCACAAAATATTTTCTAAATGAAAGTGTAAAAGTAGGCTGGGGAAGAAACGGATGAGCTGCAAGCACTTCAGTCCCTCCGCTCTTAGCATCCAACAATGCCCTTCAGGCATGGTCTCCATGCGATTAAAGCAGCATGTGTTAAAACACACCCAGAGCACACAGTGAAGGCATTCAAACTGATGATCCCGTTGAGAGTGGAAAAGTTGACATTTTTTTTCCACAACTTTTGTAAAGAATTCAGCTAGGGCAAGGAAATGGGGTTTTTTCATGTCCGAAAGCCCCAAATAATTCAAGCTGTAAGCTAAATCCCTACCAACACCCTTTGGACACTGAAATGTGTCTGGAGTTGGAACAGTAGCATCTGTATTTTACAAGAAAGAGAGCCTGAAAATAAGCATGTCTGTGGAAAGACATTTTACTTCTGCAACATTGACTTTAATGCTTTCATGTCATGCACTCCTTCAGTCAAGAACACAGGGAAAGACACCCTTAGGGCACAAGACTCTTTACTTTGCACAAATTGTTACTTACTGATGGCCAAACATTGCTGCTATTACTGAAAATTTGAACAACGAAACAGAAACAAAGACAAAAACCCAGAAGGTTTTCAAAGCTTATGCTCTGTGGCTATTCCAGTAAAACCAGTCACTTCTAGTTTCATCCTTCACATGCTGATTGCAAGGAATATTAAGTCATTTCATAGATATGTTATACCAAGCCTACAGGCTATGCTGAGTTCTCAATCCATACATTAAACTCCTGTTGACACTGGCTCGAATTGCATGCCCGTACAGAAGGTACAAAATGCCTTTGCCTAAAAAAATAAAGGTACCGACATTTTATCTCGATTCCCTGGCAACTGGTACTCCTTGCAGACTCAAGTGCATCATCACCAATGTTTTTATGTTCTAACAGTTTCCAAGAAAATCTTTGTTGTGGCATTCCTCAGCTCAACACTTGATTATAGACTATGCATATTTCTGCATAAAGATCATCCAGTTCCAACCCCCCTGCCATGGGCTGGGACACCTTCCACTAGATCAGGTTGTATCAAGGTAGACATTGTCAGTTCTCACTTCCTGGCCACTCAAATGTGGAAAATATCCCAAATTTGTTTGTAATGTAGCAAAGGAGGAAGGAAGCAGCAGCCTGAGAGATCTCACTGAACCTGGGACCAGACAGGCAGAGGGTAGCTGGTGGGCAAGCCAGGGGGTCAGCAACCTGACAGCACAGAGGCACCTACAGCTGAGATATCTTTGTTGAAGGCATTTCAATCTAATGCGTGATTCATTTTGTTGAAAGGGTAGCAAGCTGCCATGAGAGATTACGGAGAGGGGAAGGATCCTGGTCTGTTTCTTTCCTTTTGTAACTACAGCATATAGTTTTAGTTTTAAAAGGAAAGAAAAATCTAGAAGATTTTACACTTGCATTTAAGAATTGAGGGGAAATGGAAAATCTAATTATTTATATCAGCAATCTTGTCAATGTTAGAAGAGAAAAGATGAACAAAATCAGCAGGGATTTTGCAGCAGCATTCAATTTCAAGAAGTAGAATTGCATGATTTTATCTAATCCTTAACATTCAAGGAGATGTAGGTTGTTATATCAGTAGTCAAAGATTGGCAAATTACCATTTGCTCCAATTGCAGCTGTCAACTCAGTCAAATTAGGAGCCTGCCCTTACCTCCTGCCACACTTGCTGCAGCCACCCCACCACCCTTCCTTCATCCAGTCTTGCACCTGCACCCTTTTCCCTGACAAAATGCCAGTTTATTCACATCTTGCATTTCCACTAAAAAGGAGGCAATCGCCAAACAGATCATGGAGAACCACATCAAAAAAAATAACAGAGTAAAAATATACCTCAAATAGATTATTTCAAGAGCTTTTTCTAATGATTTACACAAAAGAAGCTGTTACGCAGTGCAGCTTGCTTATTCCTAAAAAAAATTACTACTTGTGAGCACCAGAGACTGCAAATAATTTGCAGACCATAAGCAAGGAAAAGGGACCTCCCCCCATCCTAGAAAATCTTGTTGATTTTTTGTTTGAGAAATTCCCTGCAAACACTAGCCTGAACTCTAGTTCAAAGGTAGCCACTGCAACAGAGATGACATTTGCTCTGTGAAATTCAGCTAAATGTTTGACCAATTTGTAAATTAAAAAAAACCTGAATTTATAAATGACCCCATAGGCTAAAGATGGAGAAATAGTTTGTGATTGTATCACACAAAACTGGCCAGTGTAATCAAAAGGATTGTTCAGTGTTTTACATAGCACTTCCTAAAATTTAAACTACTGACATCACAGTTTTAGTAATCTTTAAACACCAGGGGGTTTTGTGTTTGTAAGAGGTTTGTTTGTAAGAGGTTTTTTTTTTTGGTTGGTTTTTTGTTTGTCTGTTTCACTTCTGAAGTAATTACAGAAGCCATTTAAAATCCCTTATATTATATTTCACTGTATGAAAAAAAAAGTTTCCCTCTTGCTTTCCAGGGAGAGAAAGCCAGAGCACAACAGTGATTAAACTTAATAGGACCAAATTACCAGCACTGGGCCCTAATTAGGAATTTTATCCTTAAGCATATGCTGACCTCCACATACACATTTAACTGAATTAGGACCTACATGGCTATTACATTAATTTTATCAGATAAAAAAGGCAATGAAACTAAAGTAATGGCCTGCTTTGCACAAAGAACTGAACTGCTCTCAACTTGCTCTCTTGCTGCCACCTTCTCAGAGGAGAACGTTTTTGCCATGTGAAGGGAATGCAATTCTTTCACTGTTCTTGTACTAAGTATTTTTTCCTAGGTAAAACTAAAATAACATCATTTGTTTAATTTCATATTCATACATCTTTAGCTACTTCTGTTGTGTCATTAGATGTTTTGTGAGGGCCAAGAGGCAGCCAATTTCATTGGGACTATTTCACCATTATTCTCACTTAGCAAAAGGCCAAATCCAAAATGAAAAATATTAATTTTGTCAGTTCTGACTCTCTTTTCTAGCGTCAAAATGGGACTTCCTAAATGAAGAGAGAGAAGTTAGGAACTCGGCTCCAGAGAGATGAGCTTTGCAAGGGCAGGCTGCCACGACACACCTGGTGCCAGACTCTGATTGCATGGTCCTTTTCTTCTACATCTAATTAAAAAAAGGGCTTTTCCTAACACCCATAGAAAAGTAAAATATACTATTTTTCAGTTTTTCATTTAAAAAAAAGGCAGAAATGTTAAAGCAAAAGACTGGGACAATACAGAAAACAATAAGTTAATAGAAATTGAGAAACGTCCTCAGGCTCTGTTCCCCGTGGCCCTGCCAGGCACCTTCCCAGCTGCAGCAGAGGGAGAACCACGGCAGGGCACTGCCACCAAAAGCACAGGGAGCTTTCCTTACTGTCCTACAACTGCACTTTTCCTGATAAAAGAATTCAACATTGAAATGTTCATCAAAGCCACTCTTGATGGAAAATATTTGAAAGCCATTTCAGCAGAAGGCTTTACAACTTTTTATTGTATGCATGCACCACCGCTGGTAGCGCTTGAGGCGAGAGCAAAGACGGCATCAAGAGAGTGGGCACTGTGAAAGACCCCAGAGACGGTGGGAGCTGGTGGAGCGAGAGCTTCCCCTGCTTTCTGTGCGAAGTGAAAGCAAGGAAGGCGAGACTTCTGCCACACACACTCCAATGCATGCAGACAGCTAGATTAGCCACTTTCTGTCAGTGCAGGCACCTACGAGCTGCCTTCAGCACGCCACCAGCACCATCACCGAGGAGAAACTGTGTCCATGCAAAGGTCTTTTCCTTACATGCAAAGCTCCATAAAGCGCCAGTGTCCCCAGTGACACCGAAGTGCCTCAGTTATGGCACATCACGTTTTGACACCTTCAAGATATTGCAATAGTCCATGAAGAGAAAGGATGGGTAGAAAAAGGTTTCTGCTACAAGATACTATAAAAAATAATTGGCATTAACTATTTTATAGGACTTGCTTAGAAACAAAGAAAATCCAAAGATTTAGTTTGCTTTTTCAGAAGATCAGGAGGGCTTACCAAAACAGTATTCCCAAAGCAATGAAGCTACTTTTGGCACGAGCTTGATTTAAAATAAACACAATTTCGATCCAGGTTGCAGTGCAGCTGCTTTTGATAAAGTCTTTAAAAAGTTGCTGGAACACGTAAAACAAAAACACTGACAGCTTGCATAATAAGCTTTGTCCTGACGAATTCCCAAGTTACAGTTGCGCAACACTAACATGTAAGAGCCACTCTGTAGAATAGAAATAGAAACCTTGGAAGAGTAACAACTAACATGCTTGTTTAAGCATATATGTAAGTAGGATTTAGTACTGAAAGGTACAGTGTTGTTTACATTGCTTCTTGGGACTGGAATATTAAGAATAATTACAAGTCACTAAAAAGTTTGACTCTTATTTCTAGTCCCCTAAAATCAGAAACTATTGCTTTATTTTCATCTATGCCATTCCACAGTCATATTATATCAGTACTACACAGCAATATTTGAGCCTGTGCAGTCAAAGTATGGCTATGTAGGAATCAAAAAAACACAGATATTAGTCACTATCATTCTCTGTTAGTAATTATTAAAAAATAATTGCTTAAATGACTGAAAAAAACAGACTTTTTTGGTAACTATGATATTAAAAC
Organism: Cuculus canorus; assembly: GCF_017976375.1. Lineage (NCBI taxonomy): Eukaryota > Metazoa > Chordata > Aves > Cuculiformes > Cuculidae > Cuculus > Cuculus canorus. The sequence goes on from NW_026527773.1 coordinate 13,994, forward strand.
AGAGGATTTACTCAAAATGGTTTGGTTTTTTTTACTTTTTCTTTGGTATTTCAACTGCAGAGTGTACACTTGTGTTTTCCCATACTAATTTTTACTTAACACCCACACAAACAATTTTTCCAGGTTGGTTTTTAATACAACTTAAGCTCTAATTCTTATCCGTGAAGAATCTTTGGGAGATAAGAAAAAGGACAGAGGACATCATTGCTGTAAAGGGCAATTTCACTAATGCACCTACTTTATTATTCAGCATAAACAGGGACAGTACAAGACAAAATAGCTACTGTAGAGTTTCCAGTTCTTCCTGGGGGCGCTGCCACATGGGGATCTCGAGCCTGTGCAGCCTCACATACTCCCCAACCACGGCCTCACCTCACCTCACGCATCGTGCCTCCTATTGCTCGCCTTTGCAAGAAAGGTCAGAATTGGCGTGAATCTTCTTGATGCTGCCGTTAAGGGCAGACAGAAAGATTGCTTCCCAGCCTCAGTGCAAATTACATCATTACTCCTCTCTAATGGGAGATTTGATTAGAAAGCAGTAGTGGGCGAAGTCACAGTGCTTCTTGCGGGTGCAGCTGGCGTCATGGGCTATTCAGCATGAGCATGATTACGGATGTTAGCCTCGATAATGAAATTATCCAGGCCTTTTTACACACAAGCAGCGAGGCTAACACGATGTCCCACAGCAGCAGAGAAGCCTGCCTGCCTTCTCCGTGAAGAAATACTTCCTGTGTTTTCTGAAGTTTCCAGTCTTTCATTTCATTCATTGACCAGTTCCAATGGTAGTTATGGAACTGGATGAGAGACACAAATGATCATTTCTATTATAAAATTAGAGGAAAAAATACTAATACTGAGCTTCACATTTCCTGTTCCAGGCTCCGCAATGATCTTCAGGACAGAATAATTTGGCCAGCAGTATTTTTAGAACAAGATCTGTGGTCAGGTTGTGTGTGTCCCTGCCCATGGCAGGGGGTTGGAGTTATGAACTTTAAGGTCCATTCCAACCAAACCATTCTATGATTCTAAGATTCTAGGATATTGATGAGCAGTGATTTTAAAACAGAGAATATTTAATAATCACACACACCCTGCACATGCAGTCACACTTCTGACCTGACAGTTCCTGCAGCAGGGCTCTAGTCCTTCAAACACCACTCATTGCACCACCCTGCACCTTCTACTCTATGCCTCATCTGAGTCTTTAAATGCCTTCCCAAGACAATAATGACTACATTTAACTGCATCTCCAGTGTGGTACAAAGCTGCGAAGCAACACAACCTTTCAGAAGTTCAATTTTCTGATTCCTGAAGTCTAAAATCTTTCTCCAAGAAAAGAAGAAAAATCTTTCTCCAAGATTTTATGCAAGGTTGGCTCAGGTCAGCTTCAGGCTACCAAACACAGACAACTGCTTGCTTCTGCCAGGGGCCAGAGGACTGGGCTCTGGGCCCCATGGAGCCACATAGCTTTGCCCAGTGGTTTTGTTCTGGGCATGGAGACTCACTTTTCTCTTCCTGCAGGGAGCAAGATGCAGTGGAGCACAGCCATCTCCATGATGATGTTTGCGTGGTTGTTTGCTGCCTTTTGGTCCGTGATGCCCTTGCTGGGGGGGGAGAATATGACTACGAGCCTCTCCGAACCTGCTGCACACTGGACTACAGCAAAGGGGACAGGTGAGTACTGCTACTCCCTCACTCCTAGTCATCTGTAAGCTGCGGCTTTTCTGGGTTTAGGACTTGAATCTCTTTAAGGATGGTTTTAGGTTTGCGCAGTCCAGCACTGAAAGCTGTTGCCCCAATCTACTCCACACTGGTACAGCCCCACCTTGAGTGCTGCATTTAGTTTTGGGTACTACAGTATAAAAAAGATACAAAACTACTGGACAGTGTCCAGAAGAGGCCACAAAGCTGGTGAAGGGTCTAGAGGGGAAGCCATATGAGAAGCAGCTAAAGATACTTGATCTGTTCAGCCTAGAGAAGAGGAGACTGAGGGTAGACCTCATCGTGGTCTACAGCTTCCTCACAAGGAAAGAGGAGGAGCAAGCGCTGATCTCTTCTCTCTGGTGACCAATAACAGGACCCAAGGGAATGGCAGGAATTTGTGCCGGGGAGGTTTAGGTTGGATATTAGTCACCCAAAATGTGGTGGGGCACTGGAACAGCCCCACAGGGAAGCAGTCATTGCACCAAGCCTGACAATATGCCAGAAGCTTTTGGACAACCACCTCAGGCACATGGTGTGAAGGTTGGGGTTGTCCTATGCAGAGAGAGGAGCTGGACTCAATGATCCTTGTGGGTCTTTTCCAACTCAGGATATTCTACAGTTCTAGGGATGCTTAGATTTAGAAACCAAACACCTGCTGTGATTTTCTGCAAAACTATCCATAACACACAAAAGAGCATGACAACTTGCTCATCCTTCAGCAAATGCTGCACCTAAAACACATTGACAAAGCCAATTTGGGCAATTTTTAAAATATAACTTGATGGATATTTACAGCAAGTTTACAAATATGGCCTGGAAAAGATTAACCACCTCTTCTCTCCCTTCCCCTTCCTCACTCTTTCCAGGAACTATATCACATTCCTTTTTGCTCTGTCCATTTTCAATTTCATAATCCCGGGCTTCATCATGCTGACATCTTATCAGTCCATACACCAGAAGTTCAAGAAAACTGGGCAGTATAAGGTAAGAAAGCTTTCTCACCCCTTTAATCACCTTGCCAAAATAGGGCTGCATCCAATAGAGACAAGATCATCAAAAATCCATTTTCTTTCATAGAGGCTTTGGCTCAGCAACTTCTATGCTAACTCTCCAGTCTTAATAGAGTAGGAGAGTCCACTAGAGCAGGATAGGGCCACCCAAAACATTTGTAGAAACCCTATACTTTCAGATTTCAAGATTTGACCAGCCAGCCATATCTGCCCCAAACTAGTGCTGTAAACGATCCCCCATCAAAACAGAGTTCAGGCTAGTGACCCCAAGGATTCCCCTCCACCAGCACCGGTCCAATTCCAGTCACAAAACAAACATGCAGCATGTGGAATATTTGCTAACAGCATATCAACATTTACCCAGAGAACCTTCTCAGGAAGGATCATTATCTCCTGCTTTGCTACAGGCTCTTATCACTGAGAAAGTCGGGCAGAACTGCAGCAGTGCAAGGAAACACACAGGCACCCCAGGGGGGAAGAAGGGCCTTCCTAAACACACGTGTTTACACTTGGCTGAGGAAAATCAGAAATCTCTGAGCTAGAAACAAAGGAATACTCTGACATGCCAGTTTATGGGAGTGTAACATGGTGATTATATGAGTTGTTTCCTTAGGTGCAGGCTGCAGCCTGGGACACGATGCACGGCTGGCAGGCACAGCCCAACTCTTGCTCTCAGTGAAGGCAGTCATTTCTCAAGGGAGATGTTATACCAGCAAAGAGACATTCAGGCAGACTGTTTTGTAGCTGTTTGGAATATATGTGTGCTTTCTACATATTTAAGAAATCTAAGTGTTCATTATTATATCTATTACCATTATTTTAGTGAGTTTATGCAATAGCATGCAATTTCTTCCCTATGATGCTCTGTAGCTGTGCAGACAAGTTACAAAGGAGAAAATTTAAGGATGAAATTTTCACTTCGCTGTTCATTAATATTTGAGGCACTTGGGAACAGTTTGCCATGAACGCTACGAATGAAGCGCTAGCATGAAGGACACAGGAATCCTACTAACATGACACAGATGCCACTGCATCATCGTCACACTGCCATAGTAGTGGCTTCACAGTTTGTTGCAAGACCCTCTAAGAAGTCAACAAAATATCATTCCTTTTCATCTGTTTTTAAAATTACACTTGCCCTCCTTCCTTGGCAGTAGTTATCAACCATGACTTTTATGTCTAGCGCACACACCCCAGTTTAGCTGATCTACCATCAGGAGCTTTGTCACCTGTGCCCCGGAGCATCTGAAAGCCCTTGGGAAGGGCTTTGGGGCTGGCTCCACAGGCAGACCTTGACGCAGACAGCTGTGTTTGCACACCTCAACAGCAAAGCAGTGATGATACAGCAAATCCTGCTGGCCGGTCCTTTCCTGCTACTGAACACAAACCATGGCCTCATAGATCTGTCCCATCCACTTATTGCACCATGTGGTTGTGAAACACAAAGGAATTTCTTGCTCTTGTTTTTCAGTTTAATACTGGTTTGCCGTTGAAGACACTGGTCATTTGCTGGGGTCCCTACTGTCTTTTATGCTTCTATGCAGCAGTTGAAAATGTGATGTTCATTTCACCAAAATACCGCATGGTAGGTTTATGCTACTCAAAGGAATTCAGACAATTACATTCTCTCCTTACTCTCCCCTCTCCCCATTCCTATGGAATAATGACGATTTACTCACAACTGGATTCACCTATTATACACAAGTTGATCATTTCCTTAAAGCATTCTGTTCATCTAATACTTTTAAGGCAAAACAGCTAAGAACAGTGATACAGAAGGCATTGTATTACTGCTCTGATCAAGAAACAATTTAGGAAGTCAGAGGGGGTTCTTCAGCAGTCAGTCAGGGTTCTGTAGCCTGTACCGCTTCGTGGCTTGCAGGATCTTTGTGTCCTTCCAGAGTTAAATACCAGCACAAAATTGAAAGTTTTTAAGAGGCTGTCTCATTCATTTTTCTGAATACTTTTCTCAGGAAACTGCAATTGATCACTCTTAAGGTTATGTTGCCTCTTACACTGACTCCTTTCCCCCCCCCCCCCCCCTTTTTTTTTTGGCTACAAGTCTTGCCCCCAGGACTGCCTCTGGGACTCTAATGTCACAAACCTTTTAACTTTCATTCAGTCCAAAAAAATCAGCCCAGTTTCAGGTCACTGAATGCATTACTGTAGTCGCTATCAGTATCCCACATAAAATATTATTTTAGCAATAGAAGCCCACTTACCCATCAAAAGCTGTCCATGACACTCATCCTAAGTGTTTGTATCTGCTCTCAACCGAAATATCACAGTTTCAGGCAATGCTGACCTAAATTCTTTCTCCTGGCATCTATAATTTCCTGAGCAAGGGTCTCCTACTGACCAAATTGCTTTTGCCTCTCATCATTCTGTAGCAAGCTACTGCCATTGGAGACAGATATTTGTTTGGGAAACAGCTGTGGCTGAAATCAGCCCATCGGCTTTGCAGTACATTTTGCTAATAATAAATATTTTGTTTCACAACAGATTCCTGCCGTTATTGCCAAGACTGTGCCAACAGTGGATGCCTTTATATATGCCCTGGGGAATGAGAACTACAGAGGTGGAATATGGCAGTTCCTCACAGGGCAGAAGATTGAGAAAGAAGTTGATAACAAAACTAAATAAGCCATTATGGTATTAAGCCAAATTAATGCATGTACATCACTGAAAGCAAAACAGTAGAGGAAACTGCATTCTGAAGTGTACGTGTAAAGGTGGTTCCACATTGGAAAGGCTGTGCCTTGGCTACAAGCAATGAAGTACCGAAAGAAAGCCCTCCAGATAACCACCCAAACCATCTCGAGCTGCTTGTCAAACAAGCTGCCTTAAACCTGTGTTGATTGTCATCAGTCTCATTTTATATGGCACTGCAAATAAACTATGTGCTGGAAAGCATTTTTTTTTTTCCTGATACACTAACATAAAAGCTCAGTAAATTAACTGAAGTAGGGCATTAGTTTGACTGAGGCCTCCTCAAATCAGTTTGTGCAGTCTGTCCATATGGTAACGTCTGGATTACTAAAAATTAAAGTAGTACCCAGTATTACACCACGTCTGTATAAATAGCTTGTTCATCTGAACAATGCATTCTCAACGCACCCAAAATGGGAATTCCCAGGTTTCTACAATGAATCTGCCATCTTGATTCTATAAAAATCATTTCAGTGGGCATTTCACCCCAGTAAGGAATATTAGGCTTGGCTCTTATTCAAATAAATTGTGACATTGAGCCTCGTCAGACACTGAACTGCATCAGATTTTGCAGCAACTGCTGGCCAGGACAATCAACAAGCTCATGGTCAATCATAAATGCATCCACCCTTTTATCAAACACTGAGCAAAAACTAAAGGGAGGTACTGGTCAGATTCTGTTCTAAAAATGTCATAAGAATAAAAATTAAGTTCACATCTGCCATTAGATTCCCTTATGCTCTATATGAGTGAGAACAATCATAGACTTAGCTGTGTCTGAAGAGTTGGAGCAATTAAAAGCCACTTATTTTACAATTATCAGAATTCATATCTACTTTAAACTACCAAAAATATCCATTTAAATGTTTATATTTGCTCACATTGCCTAGAGGATGAAAACCTGTCAGTCAGCGTTTCCTGTTACTACAGGACAAGTCTCAGAATGACAAATTTGAAAAAAAATGTACATAACAACATGAAAGACACTGTACGGAAAAGCCAAACCTAAATGATTCTTACAGGGATCATATGGCTCATTTCCAAGCATTGACAGTGAAAGACCTTTTTAAGCTAACCAGAGAAAAAGCTTATCGTCCCTACGATGCCTTCCAACATATTAGAAGGGGGAAAAAAAGATTGTGTACAGGTTACAAAAGGGTAAGGAAAAGGGGTTGTGTAGGGGCTACAAAAGGTAGATGGTGCAATCCTGGAAGCTAAACAATCAGAAAGGATGTTCCCCTCAAAACTAGCGATAGGAAATAAATGTCATTTTGTCAAGTTAAAAAATTATTCAGAATAATCACACCTAAAGCTGACAGCTAAGACATACACCTTAGGTACACATAATATTAAGTGAGCAGATGACAAAATGTTTGCAATAAGTGCAAAATGATGTGTATGAGGACAAAATTACCTTTAAGTAATCTTCACTGTATCTTCACTGTAGATACATATCTACAGTGACAGGCTCCAAATCTGTAATTATCGCTTTCTCAGGAAAGAAACCTGAGCAGGACTTGAAATCATCAGTTCACTTGTCAGCAGGGTTACACTGACAAATCCTGGAAGAATAGTAAATATAGTGAAAAAAGGAATAGGAAACGAGAACACACGGTCACACTAGGTGAAAGCCACTGCACTCAGCCTTATTGACTAGGCTGCATAGCTTGAGTCATTTCAACTCACTGAGGATACAGATGAGCTAGAAATGGGCCACAGGGATGATCAAACATAAGCAGCTTGAACATGGCAGAGTGTGCTGACTCAGAAGAGGCAGCTGATGAGAAAACCAGAGACAGCCTTATTGAACCAGGGATTTAGGGGATGCGAGGATGGAATGAATGATAGCCTCCTACTTCCAACAGCACAAGAATGAAGGAACAGTAAAATTAAATCAAGATGTGTATTTTTTAAAGATCACAGTTTGAGCAGTGTTCATGTTTGCCTACTGAAATAAAATAACAATAAATAACAGCTTAAGATACTTGTTGAGGACCTGAGTCCCCTTTAGCTTAAAGGGAACATACCTCATGAGTTTGGAACTCATCTCAGGCTTTAGCTCTTAGTTTTTCAAATGGGTTTTTGACTTGTTCTTCCTACAAAACTTTTATTGCAGAGCAAAAAGCAGAGACCTTTTTCTTCATTCTGTTGAAGAGCTAAAAATTGTGATGTGCTTCTGTTTAGGTTAATGTATTCTTTTTCATGTTTTATTACTGAAAAAAGCTAGTGATGGGTAGAGCCAAGTATTATTCCTTAGTGAGCATAAAGTTACTTACTGCTATTCAGGCCTTGAGAGGAATACAGCCCCTGCCCCGAGCAGCAACCAAAGCTGTTCTTTCTGACCACACTAAGAAACGCAAGTAACAGTCACTGAAATCTTTTAGACCTAGGGGTGGTGCAAAACTGACCGACGTGCTTTGAAGACCATGGGACACGTTCATATAGCCCAATGTAGTGCTTTAAATCAAGATCACTGCAGAAGCAACGTAGTGCATCACAGTGACATGAGAACAGGCTGTCCCATCCAAGAGAAGCCTCCCACAGCTATCCAGAGTGACACCTCACTTCAGGTGGTTCCCTGTGCCACAGTGTGCTTCACTGAGTAGCTCTGAGCTCCAGTTACTTCCATCTGCTCAAAACCCCCACCTGTCTCATCCAACTCCAAACCTAAGAACGTACATAACCCAAATAATTTCTCCCATCATTCATCTCCACTCTAAATACCTTAAACAGATGATTCACAACCACTCAGCTCCATAACTGTCCCAGCCTAGGGGCTCCTTCATATAAGGGTTACAAAGGCTCTTGACTGAGTAAAGAAGGGCAAACAAAACACTTGAACAAACAGACTTAACCACCTCCTCAGGTCTGGTTCATAAAGCCTCCACTGCTACTTCCTGCCAAAGAGTGGAAGAAATAAGGTTGTTCTTGCCTTATTAATTGGATCACGGATAATCAACCTTCCTGCAAAAAAAAAAATTTAAACAAGCAAGAGGTGGAAACAAATGTTTCCAGGAACTAGTCACCAAATCAAAGATCCTCTTCTTGACTCTAGCTAGTTCTCACCATGGATTTATCCATGCAGAGGAACTGGCTGACGACCTCTAACAAGGGCACCAACAAGTGCGCTGCATTTCTTTCAGAAAAATGACTGAAAGCAAACTGCAGTGCATCCAGAAGCCAAACACACACTTCCAGTTAATTACACAATTTATCCTTAGCACAGTCTGCCTTCACCACAACAGCGCTGGCCTGGTGCCCTCTGGCACTGCTGGTTGTCCAGATCTTGCCAATAAATATCTACTACCATCCTGATAAAGCCTGTCACAACAAGGTCCTGCATCTCAAGTAGGTTATGCTGAAGCATGCAAAATCCCATGATGTTTTTACACTCCAGAATCCCAAGTGGCTAGAAACAGGATCCACAATACCCTAACCAAAGCACAGCCCAGAGGGTTACACAAAACACTCCCATCAAGATTGTATCCATTTGCTATCCAAAAAAAAAACCCAGAAGAACAAAAAAGGAGAGAAGTGTAATCCTTGGATGCATTCAACAACTCAACTTAAGCCAGAACAGCCAATCTGAACATCAGTGATTAATATTTGTCCTGTCATCACTAAAGATGAGAGTGCCTACAACTTACCTTCTAAAAACAGCATTTCGGGATGCTTTAGGTTAGCTATTACAGCCCTTTTTTGGGGAGGATTTGGACAGTCACTCATTAACCAAACAGAAGAGGAAAGCCTCCCTTGTCCTTAGGATTCAGTTATTTGATTCAGTGTCCAACCACTCTTAACATAGCGATCTACAGTATGATATACAATATTACCAAACCACCCTACTGCTTCTCTTAGAGGCAGTCTAATTGGCTCATTTTGCTCATTTCTGTCAGAGTGAATATTTTGACGTGGTGATGAAAAACTTTCTGAATTTCAGGAAAAAAACAACAACTCTGATTTCTGAAAAAGTAGAAGGCAATTTTTCCTCATCCCTAGACACAAATAGCATAATTTCTTTAGGTTTACTTTAGGCAAATGCCTCACGTCTTAAATAGCACCCCTTGCAGTCCTATTCTCAATGCTATTAAATGCCCACAGTTCCAAATGAAGTTACTGAACCCTCAATAGTGCTACAAATAGAGGTCTTCCTGACTCAGCTTTCCTGCACTGCCCACACTTACAAACACCCTCCGGTTCAATACAAGGGAGTTGAGTTTTCCCCGCAGTGCACGCTCTTCGAGTGCTCCATAGATTTCCTGATGTATTTTTCCTAGCACCTCTTGTATATCTGATTGGGGCATTGCAAACCAATTTAGGAATAGCATCAGGGGAAGAATTTGCACTCTTCTCAGTTTATCAAGCTACTTTGAATTACATTACTGAAAACAGTGGAGTTAGCTGTTTTTGTAACCACAGGGACTGCCAAATTCCTGAACACAGTCAGAAGTGCCAATGATTGGTTTAGTTCAACAAGTTATACAGACACTGAAAGTGCAATGTAAAATCCTTATAATACAATGATGGCAAGCATTAATCACAAGTATTTACCATTCTTATGATTTTGAGAGTTTGCATTTTGGAGTTCAAATGCGAATATATTTGGTACCATCTGCCCTGTATACATATTCACACTCCGAGATTACTCAGAGTATTACAATCAATGGTCTGTGTGAGCTACCTTAGTCAGGCTAACACAGTAAATACTCTGAAGGTGCTCTGCTATGAAAGCAGGGTTTCAGCTCCTGCAGAGAAAAAGGGAGTATGGACCTGTTACATTTAGAATATGTAAAATAAGAATTTTTAAATGGTGAACGCACCTCTTGTATATCATTAAAACACAAAAGGATCCAATAATAACAGCAGCTGAAAGCACCAAACTAAGATCTCAATAAATACAAGTTGGAATTATTATGAATACAATTAAAATTATATATACAAGATTTTTTTTTAACTGTAAGTTCCTTAGATTTCCATAGGCAGGATTTTTTCCTGTGAGAGGCAGGTACAATATTTTTCAAAGCAGGTTTTGGTCAGATCACAACATCAGACCGTGGAACTACTAGAAGAGGAGAGCTGGGGCTGAGTAAAGATGCTGTACCAGGATACAGATTTTTCCTCTTTCAGAACTAGTAGACAAGCCCAGAGCTCAGTCTCCTGCACACTGGTTGGAGACAACTCCCCTGAAAAATTCCAGAGACAAAGAAAAGGGAAGTGAAGCCATCTGCTACCTCCTTTGATGCCCTTAACCCACAGAAGCTGTCAATACAACTAAGAATTTACACCTAAATGCTGATTTCATGTTGGGAAATGTTTCACATGCAACTCAATTACCTGCTTTAAAGGAATCTAATTTTAATTAACCTCAGTTTTAAATTAACGTAAACTAATTAAACACTGTTTAGAAATATGCTTCAGAGGACAATACTTAATTCAGTAGGTCTCTAATGGTAGAAAATGTGCTTCCTTTTAATAACAATTTGTTCTTGGGAATCTGAACAATAATGTGTAGTTGTAAATCAAGGTCTAAAATCCTAATGGAGTGCTAGCATAGGTAGAGTGTTAAAAATAATTATTTCTAACTGGTATTACAAAAATACAACCATAGGGAGACAAGTGTTTTCGGCCTACAAACACATACTTTATTTTTTAAGAAAGGACTGAAATAGTGAAAGCAATAGTTTACTTAGACATGAAAACCAGTGAAGATAATAACGTAATTCGAAGCAGGCAGCAAGCTTAAGTCCTAACAGGAAGAGTGCTCAATTTTCAATGTGCTTTAGATCTTGACAGTGAAAACAAGCTGTATTTTGGCAGAAAACAGCTGAAGTCTAATGTTGGAGAAGTCATTATTTGAATTTTCATGGTGAATAGTGAGATAACAGATTCTTTCCTTCATGGTGTTCAATGATTTGCATCCACTACCCCAAGATTTTTTCCACAGAACTACACAAGGAGGTGCAACAGCATTCTTGATTCTTCTCTCCATAAGCTGATCTGTCATTCACAGAATCACAGAACGGTTTGGGTTGGAAGCAACCTTAAAGATCATCCAGTTCCAACCCCCCTGCCATGGGCAGGGACACCTCCCACTAGATCAGGTTCAAATACTGGCAGTTTTGCTATCAACTCATCACATCAGATGGACGTCATCATGCTGAAAATTAGCTGTACAAGCAGAAGCTTAAGGATGCTATTAGCTACAGACAGGGCAGGAAAAATGACATTAAACAACCAAGGAAAGGCAAAACTGATGCTTTGATGACAATATTTGTCAGCTCTTTTACTACTGAACCAGAGCTCACTTATTGAGTTACCCCTTTATACCTGGCACAGACATGCAATATATCCCAGCTCCTGATGCATAGTCCCCAACTCTGAGTTTGGAACATAGCTGTCCCTAAAAAGTGGGATCCACATATAAGATAAGGAAAAGCATCTTAGACTATAAATCTGAAAAGAGGTCATTTGTTTCATATCTTGCCTGTTTGTCCTCTTGGCACCACATTGAGTCACTTCCCTGCAGCCTGTTTAGAGCAAGGATACAAAACCTGGGATGAGGCAAGTTGAAGTCTGTCTTTTCATATAATGAGCAATAAATCACTATTATGGCCAAAAGAGATACTTTTATTGAGACAGCACTTATCTAGGAGTGGAGGGAGTCAAATCCATTTGTCTTTAACCTGATGGCAGTCAAACAAGCATTTTCTCTCACCCAGGAGAGCCACCAGGCTGTTGCAAAACTCCTCCATTTCTCTACTGACACTCTACCCTTTGCAGAAAAAAACAAGGTGTTGCTAACTGAAAAGGTAGAAAGTGAGAACAAGCCAATTAGGATTAATTTTACTTGACTAAAAGGGAAGAAACCTGGATTACGATGTTTGTTTTCAGGATAAAAAGATTAAAGGCTTGTGTGTTGCTAATGAACACTTGAATTTCTCCAAGATACGGAGAAGGATGAGTGAAATATGACACATTACACTTCCTATGGAATTAGCACATAACATACTACAGACTAAAAACTTGGCCACTGACACATCTTAACACACAGTTAGTAGGCACGTACCACTGAATGATGACACTTTTAAACCAGAGAAATTTTTTCTTCATCCAATTTTTTTTTGCTTCTCTATGCTATAGACATATTTAGGTGACAAACTGTGGAGTAGTAAGCTAACAGATAATTGGGTTACCATTACACAGTGATCTGAACCACCAGGGCAAATAGTTATAACCTGACAAAATGTATTTGGTAAGACCAAGTGCTCAAAATCCAAGAATGGCAGTCGCTTATGTTTACAAGATGGAAGACATTGCTTTGGAAAACAGAGCTCAGAAAAGGATTTAGGTGTCATTATAGATAAGCGCCTCAATATAAGCTGTCTGGGCAATGCTGTAGCAAAAAGGACTAATGAGATTCTTGAATATAGGAAGGAAAAAAAAAAAAGAGTATGAAGCAGAAATAATGAAGGATTCCAGCATCTCTGGGCAGTACTGCCAAGACCCCTACTAGGTTACTGAATGCAATCCTGGTGTCTGCATTTTAAAGAGGATTTGAAGACATTGGACAGAGTTCAAGTAAGTGTCACAAATGAATTCTCTGGCTTTAACAAAAAAAGCCTAAGTCTTCTGATGCGACGGGTAAGGATCTCAACGTATTCAGCTCACTGAAGAGAGACCATAGACATACCTTCATCCCACTGTCTAGGTAATTGAACTTGGGGAAGATATACGTGAGGAGCTTTCCAATCTGGCTGACAAAGATCCAAAGAATAAATGTCGAAGCTAGATAAATTCAACCTTGAAATAAGGGAAAAATTCCAGCAGTAATAAAAGACAGGCACAGCTTATCAGAGGAACTAGTGAAACCACCACCACTTGCAGCCTTTTAGACAAAGACAGATAGCTCTGAAGATACACCTCTAGCCTAGTTTCAGTTTAGTGATTATGGTTGTACTTCCCAGCTCACTAAGCTGTAACAGCTATGCACACCTTTATTTCCTCAGCCCTTGGTGAAACAGGGTTACCTACACTGAACTCAACATGCTTCAATGCTTCCGTGCTGCCTCAAATCATACTACAGGGTTTACAGCTGTCAAGGATGCAGGTGAGGCCTGCACTGGCCTCGTGGTCAGGGAGAAGACACAACAGAGGGAAAGCATTTCAGAGTCTGACATGAGACAACCACAGAGACATCTGGTGGATGAACGAGTGCTGCTTCTCCACAAGAAAAACTTTTTCTCTACATCTTGCTTGTTCCAACATATGCATCTATGTTCAAGTCCCAGAAACAGTTGTGTAGTGACAGACACCCACAGGAACTTTAAATTAGCCTGCCAGACTAAATCATTAGTCCCTGAAGCTGTTTCTTTTTTTGTACTACCCCAAGTATGGTTTCTCTTCCTTTCACGGGTCACTGCAGCAGAAGCATAAAGAAAAAGGAAGAAAAAGTACTCACTTGGAATGAGATTTTAACCTGGTGTCACCTGGGAGTAACTCAGTGAATACAGTGATTTCCAGGCTACATGAAGGTAAGCAAACATGATGAAACCCTGTCAAGTTGAGCAAAATAGCTTGCCTGTGAATTCCAGCTCCTCACTCCTGTGTCTTATTTCAATACAGGCAGGCAGCTCTGACAGTCAGCTAGGACTTTCATGGCAGGGGTTTGAGAGATCACAATCCATTCCTAAGGCAGGAATGAGCAATTGCCACAGCAGCAGAGCGGCTATTATGGTATCTGAGACAGGACTCAAAACCAAAAAAAAAAGCACACAGTGCAAAATTTTGTTCTTGAATAGCAGTGGAGAGTGCTCAGCCCTTGTGAATCTAAAAAAACTTTGCTTTACATGCAGCCCAACACTGTTTTGAAACGTACCACTGCTTTCTTCAAACTTGCCCATAGCTAGAGGGGAGGTCACCACAGACATGGCCAGAACTCATCCCGCGTGCTTGGAGGAAGTCACGCCAGCCAACTTATACTTATCTAAATGTTCAGAGGCACCAGGTCTTTCACAATTCCATTTGCTCATCCAGAGGCAGGGCCTTCCTGAATGGCCCATGCTCAGATGAATGCACACAACAGAGCATCAACACACCCCCTAAGAGTAGTACTGCCATGGCCCTATTTCCATCCATCCATCCATGCTTCTGCTTGGCACCACACAGCTACACCACAGGCTGTGACAGGCACACAAGAAAACTGCACGCTGGAGGGCATTGCAGGCATACAGACACACTTTACTCTCCCCATCCATCTGTCCCACGGCAGGCTCCAGCACCACTAACACCTAAAGGTGGCGTTTGAAATTAAAGCAGTTATACTTACAAATGCAACACATGAAGCACCAATGAATTTAGACCAGAAACATCAGGGGAAACGCCCAAGGTTCTTGACTCCAGTGAAAACCCACTCCGAAGCCAAAATTAGAAACATTAATCTCATGGCATTGCCCATAATTAAAGGCTCCATCTACAGCAAACAGCTGTGTAACTGGCTGAACCTCAGTGCTTTGAAACAGGATTAGGACGAAACAAAAGGAAAAGCAAGCATCTCAAGCACCACTAGGACAAGCAACACCTCACTGTTTCCTGTATTGTATTGGATGGACCAAATAATAAACTGGTTTATTGATGCCCTTTTGCAGTTCTGAGATTTTATTATTAGCAGAAAAGAGTATTGCAAACAAAATTGAGGACTAAAAGGATGTCAGCATCCTACTACTATCCTACTATAGTCTATGCTTAGATCCTGCATTGATCATTTATTAACTGCTTTTTGCTATAATGTTTCAGAGGCCTGAGCTTTCCACTGAAGTCTGTTCCATTGACTTACTACGATAGAGAACAGGATTCCTCAGACAGGATGTACAAATACACAATTACCCAAAGAGATGGCGAACTCTCCTTGGGTGTCTTTAAATAGTGCGTGTTGTTTTCCTGGCTGAAAACTTTGTAGATAAGGACAAATGACAGGATAACAACAAGAAAGAGTCATCCTGTGGGGAAGCTGCCATATGGTACACAAATCCCATTAAGAGGGTTTAATTGGTATTTTAAAGCCTAAAGAGAAGCAAGAATAAAAGGAAGCCCAGTTCAGATATTCTCCAGGTGCCAATTTTGCTTACATTTTGGTTACGCTGAGAATGCAAGGCCCCTCTCTTCTGCTGGCAGCTATTAAATATGACGAAAGAATTTAAAATACCTCCAGTTACTGTAAGCAAATACCAGTAAGCCAGTGCTGTGCATTACTTCTCACAAGTCACCAGGCTCTTGCAGTGTTTACATGCTAGCAGCCAGTCCTTTCTCAGTTGCACTGACAACTGAACTCAGAGAAGCTTGTTTGTTTACAACGCAGCGATAGGATTTTCTCATTTTAAAATTTGGGTTTGTCCCTTTCCAGAAGTAACCCACCCTCCTGACAGAGCCGTTAGGCCAGGCCTGCAGACGGTGTTACTATTCAAACATCTATTCCTTCTTTTTTTCTTTTTTTTTCTCCACTGCAGGGGACGGAAAAGAAATTAACTGGGAGGTCTCTTCAGGCAAGGTGACTGCACTGTGATCAAGTGGAGCTGCATCACTGCTGTCTACATCAGTTGTCACATCCAAGCCCAGGCTTTCTTGTCTGTCTTCTTGGAAGCAAGTTAAGTATTTGAAGCAAGTAAAGTACTGGCTCCAGCCATCAAAAATAATGTCATAGAGGTGGCTTGTCAAACTTGAAACAGTGGAAAAAACTGACCTCTGAAAATGCATCTTGGCTGTTCCATCGAGGGTATAACTGAAGTGTCTAGTTTCATTTTATTAAATTGGAGTACGAAAATAGTACATAATTTAGAGTCACAGGCTCTAAATTAGTTAAAGCTCTAAGTGCAAAGTTTTAAGCACGTCTAAGGCCCAATTAAAAAAAATAGAGTCCACAAAATCTAATCCATCTTTACCTTTTTGCTTCAATGTGACTCTTGTTACCTTCCTAAAATTAGATTTTTAATCTCCGATTGGCATCCCATTCTCTGCCACTCAAGTATCACAAACAGTGAGAAGATTATGGCCACTTATGTAGTATCTATTTTCCTATAATCCTTTTAGCACCATAAATGCTAAATATAGCATGCAGTTCAAATTAGCTTTAACCTCAAGCTGACTCCAGCTAACTATGCAGGAACAGTCATCTAAAAAAAAAAACAACACTAAAGAAAGGCTAGAAATATCCCCACACTTCAAAAGAAAGTGGTATTAAGGAGGTCAGTGCATATAAACAGATCATCTCAGTGATGAATCCTCTAACAGATTTTTGAAAACCTAGGACTTGTGAGCTCTTAGTCTGCCAAACACGGGCAGATTGGTTACAATACTCTACCTTAAAAACAGGCATCCCAAAAAGCACAAGAAACAAGGGCTCCTTGTGCAGTTCCTTACCCTGGCTATATTTGCAAATGGCTACAATCAACACCAAAGCATTGCGGTGAATCAAACTCCTGCCGTTTTTCCAGGACAGCCCTTTGTAAGCACCACGAGACCTTCAGCAGGAAAACTGGTATATGCTTTAAGTAGGAAAGGATCCTCACAAGATCTTAAGTCACTGCTGAAGAGAGAAAACAAGCTTAAAATACGGAACAGGAACGATTTCAACAACTGCAAGGAACCCCATCTTTCACTTGGCAGTCCTCAGGAAGAGATATGTCCTCAGTATCAAAGCAGGGGGGTTGAGAAGGCTGCCACAGAGCAGAGGTTTCCCACATCCAGACAGGGATACCCACAGCTGGCTCAGGGAGTCAGTGCCAGCTCCTGCTGTTCATCCTGAAGTAAACAGCCGTCAGGTGCAACACCCTTCATGTTACAAGCGCATCTCAAAACTTAGTACTGGGTTTAATAAGGCTGCAAATTTCTCCATGTCTTACCTTTGCCCTTTCCATGCAGCACACGGAGAGGAGGGAAGTCCACCCTCAGCAAGCCTGGCACACTCTCATACTCCAGAGAGACAATGACAGCCAAACCCTAACATGGCATGCAAAATGTCATCGAAATGCAAATTAAAACATATCTGATTGTGTCTGCCTGTCCATTTTGCTTGAGCTGGTTAGGAACAATTAAACAGATGCCAAAGCCTGAGCAGTAAAACGAGTACCCAGGAGCTCTTCCCAAACAGTTTTCCTCCTTCACTTGGAGGACTGCCACACACACAGATTGTGATATTCTCAAACGTTCATTACTGAGATACACTCATCTGTTAAATACAGATTGGAAGGAGAGGATGGATAGAAATGGTCAAAGGAGAAATAATGAGTCAGAAAATGTTCTCATGAACTGCCATGACCACTACCAAGACATTGTGAGCTTCTGTTTAAAAAGCTATGAAATCCCAGCAAAATAAACAAACACATTGAGAAAAATGGTATTAAGGTTTCCACATCAAAAGCAGAATCAAACTGGCTGTGAGCATTAAATCCAGAGCCCAGAGTAATGAATACTACCTTCATGCTGCTTCCAGAATGTCTTTCCTTAAGAAGTATGACATTTATTTGGTTTTGTGGACGAGTAATATAGTAGAACATTAAAATTTTTTCACCTATTCCTGGATAAAAAAGTCAAGGAGCAATACGATAGTAAACAATACAGGAAATATTAGGAGGAAATAGAAGCCCCAGGTATTAATTTTGAGCCTCCGGAAGTTAGTTAGAATGAGCACCTCATGGTCTCCAGCAAGAGTATCACTGCCTGAGCAGTACTGTCTCACCAAGACACGAGGAAGAGCTGCACCACAGACTGGAGTGGGGATACAAGATCTTAAAATGGATTGGGATGGAAAGGATCTTAAAGCCCATCCAGTTCCAACCCCCTGCCATGGGCAGGGACACCTCCCACCAGATCAAGCTGCTCAAAGCCCCATCCAACCTGGCCTTGAACACCTCCAGAGAAAGGGCATCCACTACTTCTCTGGGCAACCTGTGCCAGTCCCTCACCACTCTTACAGGGAAAAAGAAAAATCTTTCTAATATCTAATCTAAATCTCCCCTCTTTCATCTTGAAACTGTTCCCCCTCATCCTATCTCTGTACTTCCTGATCAAGAGCCCCTCCCCATCTTTCCTGTAGATCCCCCTGGAAGGCTGCTACAACAGGAAGGACAAAGACACAGCAGTAGAATCACATATTTAGAGAAGAAATTTCTCCAGTTCCCTGTATTTCCAGTTTGCAAATCTGTTAAACTCTTGGCTTCAGCAACCTCTTACCCTGATCAAACTCCCTACAGTAGCTGGTGGACAGACATCCCAAGTAAGTTGCACGCTTTGGAAAAAAGTCATCTGAGTTTCATAAACTAGGCCCTTTGAAATAAAGTGATCCTGTTTACTTTCATTCTGCAGAATTTTTAAAACTTGCTCACTGATAAGTGTTAAAGAGATTAGCAAGTTAAGCAATTATCTATGCTCTCATTTCCTCACGAAATACAGGTTAGTTTAATCTTCTTAGGCTTTGCAATGATACTATAGGGCATAGCTGTAGTATGAAATAGCACGTCACTCCAGATGAAAGAGTCAGCAAAGGTTTTCCTCTCCGCTTTAAAAAAGAAGGAAGGAAAACAGTCTTCATAACTGCAGCTTTTGTAATTTGCTTAAGGGACAACTAAAGGCAGTTCTTCTCAAAAAAAGGAAAGAAATCCCTAGTCTTTCAAATTGGAGGAAAGAGATTAATGCTATTATTCATGTGGCAACACTCCCTATAATAGTGAAGAATCAGCATTTGTTTTTGTAGGTTAAGAAAATAATATAGTCACTACCCACGTAGTGGGTTGGGCATTTCCCATCACTGGAGCGGCCTTAATGGTGCCCAAGGGAAGTTCAATCAATCTATTTTTTTTTAGGTAGTTCCTGTCAAAGTGTCTTCAAAAAGGGGAGTAAAATGAGAAAAGTATTTCTTTAATACTGCTTTAAAATTTTTGACTTAGCCAATGCCCAGGCACTTCCCAACATCCTCAGTGCTTCCAGTCCCAACCAGAGCACTGGACTATTTCTTTTTACCATGGACTGAATAGGGATAGAGGAATTTCATAATAGTTTTTCTCCTCATCCTCCCTCAAGACAGCACTGAAATCGAAGTGATAGCACATTGCTTTTATTCGTAATAAAACTAATCTACACCTTGAGCAGTATGCAACTAGTCTAATTTCTGCAGCAGGCTGCTGGTCCTGCTGGTGGCTCACAGCCTCATGCCTCTTCAGGCTTTTTTTTCCCCCCAGAGGTGCAGGGGGAGCTGCCAGAAGGCACATTCCCACCATGACCAACTATGAAGAACACAAATAACACACAATTTATCCAGATGAATCTTGTTGAACTCAATCTACTTCTCTATAACTGTCACTGAGTGAAGAACCAGTGCAAAAGCATACATGGCAGAGGCCTAAGGATGCAGGGCATTTGATCAGCTCAGCCTGATGGATGGCAAAGAAGTGCCAACATCATAGCTGGAAAAAAAAATCATTTGGCATCTCTGAAAAGTCAACATTCTTATCATATTTTTTCTCTCTCGTTATAGTAAGGTGATTCTCAGTCCCCACAACATTCATCCACTTGACAGAGAGCACTCCAAGGTGCATATTCAGATGTAATCTGCCAAGGATCATAGAATCATTAAGTCTGGAAAAGACCTCATGAAGTCCAACCGTCATGTTGATGACCACCATGTCTTAAACCATGTCCCAAAGTGCTATATCTATGCATTTTTTGGACACCTCCAGGGATGGTGGCTCAACTCACCTGGACATCCTCTTCCAAGATTTGACCACTCTTTTGATAAAGAAATTTTTTCCAATATCCAATCTAAATGTCCCTTGGTGCAATTTGAGGCCATTTCCTCTCATCCCATCACTTATTACATGTGCAAAGAGACCAGCACCCACCTCGCTACAACTTCCTTTAGCAGACCATTCCCACAGCCCACAAGGAGAGTGTACAACACCTAGTGAAAGAATCTGGGTCCAGTACCAACACACCACAGCAGAGAGACTTCTCCCAAGGACCGCAGGGCACCCAGTTGCCTGTGCTGTTCTTTGTGACCATCATTGTCAATTTAGCACAGCCAGCTGAGCAGCACAGGCCAAGTACACTAACAGAAATGCCCTTCTCTCCTACCACAGCGTCTCTTGAGGTCAAAGGCATTGACAGCTTCTCTTGCTCTTAGTTTTCGAGGCTGTCCCTCACACTCCAGAAACACATACAGACATGAGCTAAAGGCAGGGAGCTCTACCCACCCAGCTATTCCCAGCTCCCATGGTACCTTCCTTCCCTAGAAGAAAACACTGTGCTTCTAAGTCCTAGAGATGTTAAATCTCCTAGAGAAGTCTCTAACCAAGGGAGCCAATTCCAAGTAATGATAAAATAAAATCATTTCCCCAATAGACTGTTTCTAACAAGAGCAAAGTGCTGGAGAGAGGACAGTCCCTGCATCACTTGCTGAGGGGAAGGTTCTGGTGTCCTGAGCATCCTTTAGTCCATTTATTACAGTGACCTGTCTCCATTTACTGAATTGATTTGTCACACCAATGTTTACGCTGAGTGTATTTAAACTAATGGCTGCTAAAGCAGCTTATGTGACTTTTTAATCTAGCTTTTCCATACAGTCATTTGTGGAATGACTGTTTGAAAGGGAAACAGACAAGAAATCGTGGAAAAACTTCCACCAACACTCACTGAAAGTGGTATGGTGTGGGCACAGCAGATGCAATTACACAGGCAGATTTATGGCTCATTCATTACCATTAGACTACTTGCCCCACAGCTGAGCATTTCTAAAGGCACAAGCGTTCCCTGTAAGTAGATTTCAGACAAGCCCCAAACAGCCTGCACTTTACAAAATTAATTTCACCCTCAAAAGCAGAAAATACAAATTCCTCCACCAGTCCCTTTCCTCAGGCAGAAAGAGGACCTGCTCAGTTGAGAGGAGAGGCCCTGGCAGGTGGCTCATTGCCCTGTGCTCTCTTTCAAGGGTTTTGACTGTCATTAAGCACTCGGGCAGAAAGAGCATTGGTCACTGGAAGAGTTTGAAGAGCCTGCTGCAATGTGCAGAGACTGGTTCCGATCATAGATCACCTGATTTATCAAGCAGGTGCAATATTCTGTGTCACTGTATGGTGGAACCCTCTTTGCATCATTTGCCCCTAAAAAAAATAATGTTGATCCCTTACAAAACAAGGGTCCATTGATCTGTTATTAACTGTGTTTCATACTATTTTCCTTTCCAAGGTCTCCCATACCTTTCTACAGTAGTTAAGCATGGCACACCAAAAAAAAAAACAAATCAGTGCAAAATCATATTTACCCCCAACATGTCACATAACTTTTATTTCTGCACTAGAAATTTTTTTTGTGGTGAGGGTGGTGAGGCACTGGAACAGGTTTCCCAGAGAAGCCCTGGAGGTGTTGGAGGCCGGGTTGGATGGGGCTTTGAGCAACCTGATCCAGTGGGAAGTGTCCCTGACCATGGTGGGGGTGTGGAATTGGATGATCTTTAAGGTCCCTTCCAACCCAAATCATTCTATGATAGAAAAAGCTATTCAAAGGGCAGCAAATAGTCTTTACAATAGTAATCATTAGATTTACTTCTAATGTGTCACACATGACCTTCTGATGATTTCACAGTTTGTGAAAGGTACAGGTTCCCCTACCCACTGTGTGACAAAACTGCAGACAATGCAAGAACACATCCAGGTATGATGTGTAGCCCCTATCTCCTTCATAGGTCCTCTTCTAGACATTGTCACTGCTGCTTTAAATATGCTCAAGAAATAGACAAAATTCATTTTAAAAACGAGGGTTGTCTAAGCCTGCTGTTCTGATCCTGGTATGACCTTACCAACAGTAGTACAGACACTGCTTCAAAATTAGAGACAAAAAAACAGTCCAAGACATTCTCGTCTGAGGAGACTGGCTCTGCCCATGCCAAACCTTGACCTGCACGTGCTCCCTTGGAGTCAGGGCTCCTCTCACAGACACAGATGCTTTATGACTGTCCCAGTACACTCACAACAGCCAAGCAGCCCAGTTTGAGAGCTCCTGCTCAGAGCAAGGAGTTGGTGATCCGAGATACAAACAGAGGAAAATAAGCCAGGAAGGAATATAATAGTACAAACACAATTACAGTTCCTGGGTATAAAACACCATCTTCAGTTTCCTGAAGAAAACCCTATTCCACCTGCACGACTCCAAAGGTGAAAAGTCAGTTCCCATCACCTGTCACGGCAGCAAAACAGAAAAAATCACCTTTGGGTAATCTTATCCTGAGGATAATCAAGTTAGCTCAGCCTGGCAGACACTGCAGACCTGAGAAGCAGGAGGAGCAGATGCAGCATGATGTAGCCAGCCCAGCTGTTTATGAAAGCCACCTTTGCTCCTGGGTGTTGGAGCCGTGCTCAGGGCAGGATTCTCCTCTTTCCTGGCCATCTCACCTTCCCACAGCAATGACAGGACCTGACTCTTGCTGCAGCTTCCAAAAGCACAGAAGGAAATGGCCTAATCTACTTAAACCACAAGATCCACCTGGCAGTGGATTTCTGAGTGATTATCACATACCTTAGGTTGCCTCTGGACTTTATTCACCCAAGAAGTGCAATAATCTCCAAAACACACTCCCTATTATGGCTTATCAGTGGCAGAAAATTAGTGATGCATAAACAACCAGGTGTGCTTTCCACACGCACTCGGATCTGGCAGGGATCCCAGGAGCCAACCCATACCTTCTCTTGGTTCAAGTGCAGAAAACAGCTCTCCTCCACTGCCAGAAGGTCACCTCCAAACAGTGCATCAGCGATTTGCTGACTAGATACTTGTGGGCACAGCTGGGAAGAGGGAAAGGTCATTTGGTGCAGTGCCTCCTCTCAAAAAAATAATGTTTTGTGGAAGAAAGCCCCTGAATAGTCCAAGACTGACAGTACACAGCGGCAGAAAGCCGAGCAATGAAAAGAGAAAGGCACAGGTCCCTGTCATAACTATTTCTTCACTTTTAGAAATTGCTTTGATGAGCTCCCAGAGAGTAGCTGCCATTTCCTTCAGTCTTTACTGAAGCTTTAGTAGAGATGTGGGCTTTTTCTGCTGGATTTTGAATCAAAGTGGACTACGATTTCCTGCAGAAATCAGTGTCCCCTCTCAGCACTCATCCAAACAATATTAAAAGGAAGACTGGATAAGTAAGAACAGAACCAAAAGGGTGTTTAAGTTCAAAGATGGAAGCAGAAGGCTGCCTGAAAACACAGAAAACATTCTTTGGGAGAAGGGCAAGATAGATCTGCATCTCAGACTCTAGTTACTAAAGAATTGAACGTATAAAGCCCTGGCTCACTCCTGCATTCAGGTACTTGTCTAAGGAGCCCAAACACAGCTCAGCTTCTGATTTAGTTTAGCGCTGCAGGACAGAGTTGTCTATAACGAGCCAGAGGGAGGTTCATTGTCCGGTCTCTTCAGGCCAACAGCCTCTGGCAGCATACCTCACTGCAGCTTAATCTGCTCTAAGCAGCCCAGACAGAGCAGCTGCCACTTGCTTTGTGGTCATGCATAAATGCTGCGGATTTTACTGCAAAATCTGGATTTGACAAACCAGGAGTAAATAAAGACAGCTGATGATGACATCCAAGCATCTGAGCAGATTGCCCTTAACAAAACAATCTGCCAGAAAGAAAAATGTAAATTTCTTAGAGAAACAAATTTAGGATTCATATATTTGTTTGCTGTTGAAGCTCATCATTTGAGCAACGTTTATCTCCTGCATTGTGACACATCTTAGCCAAATCGTCTTAATGCATTACTGATGTTTCAACAGAGAGAAAAACAGAAAGCAGTGTCACCATCAAATTAGTATCTCTATTGATCATAAAACAGTGTACTTAGCCTCAGAGAGAAGAAACCTTTACAACGATCCTCACAAATGTTTAGAGAATACAAAACTAGTAATCCTCACACAAAAGTCCTGCTGAGGACAATAACTTTACATGAAGAAGAAGTTGCTTAATATTCTACCAAGCACGAAAATACCATTTGTCAAGAAACACATTACTTTGACAAATATGCTGTATTGTAATTCTTAATTCCTTTCAAAGAACTCTATTGCTAAATACCATTACCCTATTGTGAAAACATAAGCTAACAAATTTTCTAAACTATACAACTGCCATCAGGGTGTCTGAGGCATGAATCAGAGTTGATGTTTCTGTGCAGAATTTGGTGTCAGCATAGAAGAGCCAAGAACACCACCTGTGAAAGCAGCAAATCAGTGTTTGCATTGGTAACTAATGGAGAATTAACTTTATCTGTCAAACTAAGGTGCAAGAAGAAATATTAAGTAAATGAGCTCTGTCAGCCTGAAGGTAATTAATTTATTGGCATGCCCCAATAAACAAGTGCCTTCTCACTTCAGACAAGCAAGGCTTGTTTACAGTGCAAAATGTGGCATCAGATCTTTGTGCTAAGGAATAAAAAAGCAGCAGTTGGTCCACATACAAAAAACGTTTTTACACCAAAAAGACATGCAGAAATGCTGTGCTGTCAGTAACAATAAAATACTCTCTAGTAAATAGAAGGAACCTTGTTCCCTGCCAGGCTGCATCTCCTATAGCAACTGCCATATGAGCAAAGTGAAATAAAATTCTATCAAATAATGCTTCTCCATCTGCTTACACTCCACTCCTATGGTCTTTTTTCTTGCCTTCAAAAACTTCCCCAAGTTCCAGGCGGCAGATAACCTGATCTAGGGCTGAGATGAAAAAGAAAAGGGCTTTTTCTCCCCCAAAATCCACGGTACCCTTGCCCCCCCTGCTGGAGAAGGAGCCCCCGGCAGACAGCCAGGAGAGCCTTTTCACTTACATTTTACCACCGGGCATTGGGCTTCATCTTAAAGATTCTATATCTTTTAACCCCGTGATCAATTCGATTCTAGTCATAATGCCTACTGACTTTAGTTGCAGTTAATGAAAAGTTAATGAATAAGGTCAGGTCATGGAAATTCCAGAGTTTATGATCATGTTCTTGCAATGTCACTCAATTCTTTGCTTTTCATAAGTAAGGTTACCTACTGTGCTGGGTAGGAAGGCCATTTTAATACCAAAAATACCCTTACGCAGCAATATATCATTAAATAATATGTTGGGAGGACAAACATTGGCTAGCTACTGAAAACAGGCTTTTGCTATTGACACACAGATATCACAGTGCTGGATCACAGAATCATAGAATGGTTTGCATTGCAAGGGTCGTTAAAGATCATCCAGTTCCACACACACCCCTGCTGCAATGGTATGCATGTCCCACTAGACCAGGCTGCCCAAGGCTCCATCCAGCCCGGCCTTGAACACCTCAAGGAATGGGGCATCCACAACACATCCCTGGGAAACCTGTGTCAGGGCCTCACCGCTCCCAGTGTGAAGAAATTCCTCCTTATGTCTGGTCGAAATCTGCTTCTCTCCAGTTTATACCCATTATGCATAGATCTTACATCGTAAGGGTGGTGAACTCTTCTGTAATCTTGACTCTCTCCTTTAAGGTCGCAGCGGATTGCAGCATGATGGTTTAATCCTTATCAATATTTTTTACTAATTTAAATAGTGATCCAAGGAAAAATGTTCGTGTTACTCAGTAGGAAGTGTGTTTAAAAATAAAACTACTCAAGAAAGCTACTGAAGTTCAATATTTTTCCTGTTTATCAAATAACGATAGCAATAACCCCATTTTCAAAGAACACCTCTGCTGTTATACTTACAACCAGAAGGTGGCAATAAATTGCCACAAATCTGCTCCAAGCGCCCTTAACCACTGCCTGGCCAGGATGAGCAGGGAAGAGTCCTGGGCACGTCACACACCCACAAACTTGTCATTTAATGTACTAGTGGGGTAAACTCCCCGGAATTAGGGCAATATAGCCAACAGCTAACTCCCACAACAGTGGCAAAAACAATGTTTTTTCTCTGCTCTTGACTGTTCCTTCCATACAACCATGCTCTGCCGTATCTGCCCTGGCTTTTCTGGAAGACCAATGAAACTCCAGGACTCAGGAGGACTCCACAGTCCTTAGTGTGTACAATACCTGCAATACCATCTCCTGTCAGCATGGAGCAGAACTTTAAAAACCAGGGGAGTTCCAGGGAGAGGACTAGGTTCCCATGATCCTTACCACATCATCTCCAATGACAAAGTCACACTATGGAAATCGGGGGGGGGGGGGGGGGGGAGTTGGCTGGATCCTCTGTTGATTCCCAGCAAGTCTGAGGGCCACACTGCCACTATGACTCTCCTTCACTGTTCCAAGACATCCTCAGAGGATGTCTTGGTATTGATTGCCCAAGCAGAGGCTTCCCAGGTTTCACTGAGAGAGAAGTTCTCAGTATCTGGTCCACAGCCAAGTGCTGTGGAAAGCAACCTGTGTGCACAGGCTCGTACTGAAAGCATCTCTCAGATGGCTGAGGTCTCAGGAAGAAAAACTCACACATGCACATCTGCACAGTGACACCAAAGAGCCTTGGAGCCCTCAAAATTTCCTCCACGTGGTTCAGTTGAGCAGGAGGCTCGATTCCCTCCTGCACTGCTCCAGATCTGCACTGCTCCCCTGGTCCCAGGGCCGATACACGCTCCTGAGCGGTGTGACACCCTGGGGCAGGCACTGCTCCAGCTGTACTGCCAGCTGTCTGTCACGGATGCAGAAGAGCTTTCCCGTGACAAAACAAAGAGGTTAAAGGAATGCTGAGAATATCCCTGTAAAACTGTTGTTACAGAGCACCACTCGCCCCTGCGCTGTGGGCAAAGCGAACAGCAGGGTGTAAGAGCAGCACTAGAGGCACGCACAGGCACAGCTCACATGGCTCCAACCTGCCCCGCACTGCGATGGCAAGATATCCGAGCCAACTGCAGCAAACAGCAGAGCAGGAGAGCCAGGATCCTGCTCCCCTTGGCTTGCCACATCCCCACACCAAGTCACAGCTATGCCACAATCTTTGAGAGGGCTTTGCTACCACAGGCTACCTGTCCAGACAGCCAACAGCAATGCCCGCGCTCTGCCCATCAACAGTTTGTCTCAACACACTCTAGTGCACTGCCGAAGCAAGAACTTTAGAACAATGTATTGTTTTTACTAAGATAGTTCAACATGGTTTTTTTTCATTTTCCATTTTAATGAGCTGGTCATCGTTCTTTTTAGTGAAGTCTTGACTTATTTTATTCTAGTATTACCCCACCAAAAAGAACACATTTGGCGGAAGAAGTTGCTATTTACTAAGAAGCACAACAGGAAAAAAAAATAAGTAGGCATCCAAAGTTGCAAAATGGAAACATCAACATTCAGGATATTTCAACTCCAATGCAGGATAAGGTGAGAAGGTGAATATTGGACTTCCTTCTTTCCGTGATCATTTCTACACAAGCACAAAAGGAGACTCCAGCAAGGAAGAACCCAGGTGTTGGAATTGCTCTGTTTCACACAAAGTAAGTAGCAATTCTCTCAATAAGTTTTGAGATAAGGACAAAATGCATTTGTAGCTTTGCTTGGGAAAGAAATAGAGGAAAATTTTTATTCCTGTCTTTCAGATAAATAATTCAGAGATCTTTGTTTCACAGAGGAGTAAGGGGCTACAGTGACTGATTACTTCGAGGTCAGCTTTGCCAGCGCCCCTGTAGCATCCCAGACAAGATGTACATATGCAAAGGAGAAGGAGAGGACTAAAATTCAGGGTTGGAAGAAGCCTTACCATTTGGGTTGCAAGGCATCTGGATTGGCACAGCCTCCCGACAGCCCACAAAGCTGCATTTGCTCTGCCTGGGACTTGGTGGTGGAGGGAGGAGGAGAGCAGACTGACATCAGCTCTCAACACAAGTTCGATGTGGTCTAGAGCCATACCTGGCCCCAGAATATAAACACAGCAGGAAACAGGGCATATTTATCTCTAAGCCCTGAGAAAACGTAAGGTGGGGAAAGGTTTGGAGTGAACAGGCAGTGGCAGGTAACTGATCAAAAGCATGGTGTTGCT
>NW_026527774.1:0-41206 GCF_017976375.1 Cuculus canorus
CCCTAGTGGGAAGGAAAAGACCCAGCGTTGCTCACTCCACCCCCTGCTGGGTCTCTGAAGAGATTATTAAATCCTCTCATAACCCTGTCTGCTTCTCGAGAGGCTTTTTAAGAACCCATTGAACGTACGAATCGTAGTTCTCTGAAGTAGTTTGCATTTCCCTGTGTCTGGACTATCTCTTATTTAGTCCCTCATTGATTCTTGTCAGTCAGCCCAGCTCTTGCGTTTTTGTGCAACGCGTCTCTCTTGCCCTCCTGCAATGTGAACTCTGTATGGAACAGCTACTGAAGTGTCAAAGCTGTCTGAAAGGCCTGGGAAGTTTTGTCAGCCCTGCAGAGATGTGATAGGGACCGGCAGGAGGAAGGAGGGGACTGGAATAAGGAAGATGGGTTTTAAGTGTAGCAACCGCAGTGTTTTAAAATCTGTGCTACGTTTGCTTGAGAAGTGTATGGAAAACTCCTTTCTAAATATGAGCTTTGAAAGTCTGTATTGCCAGCAACGTGGAATATCCACAGGCCGTTTCTGGAAGCAGTGGAGAATGAAGGTAGTTAAGAACTTAGTGCAGCTTAATGTTTGAAAAGGAACATGCCAAAAGTGAACCGGACATAAACGATATGTGCAATTCATCTACTAGAGACAAGTGACAATAAATAATAAAGTATCAAATCAAGGGGAAGGACAAGTGGAAGCTTGTACCTGTTTCCTGGAAAGCTTTTTCAGAGATGACTTTTCTCAGACCCCGTCTTAGTAACCTATGTGAGTAAACTTGAACCCAGCGTATCACTTTCCTCCTCTTCCTTTACTTGTCCATAGCTCTGTGCACTGCTCGATGCTCTCATATGCACTGCAAAAGCAAAGGCTTCTCCTTTTGCTTGCTCCGAGATCACAAAATGTCCCCAAGAGCTTGTTTTGTAAGGAAAAGAGCTACAGGTGCCGTAGAGGAGATTTTTCTCTGCATACTGAAGAAACTTTGTGTCAATCTCAGATGCGTTTTATGTCTGACAGAGTCTCTTTTCCCATTTTTTCTTCCTTTAGAGTGCAGAATGCAATTCCTAACGGCGCAGGCGACGAGCAGTTCTGCTGAAGTTCCCAGAGGGGACTGTTGAGGCGCTCGGGGCAGATGATCCAACCCGAGGTTCTGTGCTGTGGGGGAAGATTTCTGGAGGTGAGCATTTCCCTTTCACTCTGGTCTTGGTACAAAGTAATCCTTGCCTGGGGGTTTCCTGAAGCACAAGGTCCCAGTCTCAGGTGTGTCAGGGTGGGTGCTGCTGAGATGCCTCAGGTTGAGAGAGAGGGAAAAGAGGTTTTAGCGATTCAAAGTGCTCATGTGAAAAGGTTAGTCAAGTGAAAACTTTGAAAATTACAACAACTTGCACCAGTCCTGTGCGATAAAAGAATCTACTTAAACCCCCCTGTGTCAGTGAGCCCTCCTCGCTTTTTAATGAAATCAAAGGCAGCTTTCAAGCAAGGAGTGGTCTTGTTTAGGGCTGTGTTTATTGGTACCAGCTCAAGCTCTCTGACCATCCTAAGAGCACATGCAGAAAGAGTTCTTGTCCAGCATTACCGAGGCAGTAGGCCCTGCTTTTTCTTGTTCGTCTCAATAAAGAGAGAAGAAGAGGATAACACTGTGAGGCACTGCAGCCCTATTTCCAGGAGTATTGAAAAGGATGCCACAGTACAATTGCAAAAGCTAAGGCTGTCAATTTTAAGATGTTCTGCTTGAGGATTTTACTGAGTGATTTTAAATGCTTGACCAGAATTAGGGAGGTCAGTCTTCCTCTCTGAGGTCTTGTTCTTGAAGGACACGGGCACGCGACTGTGATTTTTCAGTTGTTTTCAGTTTTCTTTTGGAATTTGCTTCAGCAGTTGTTCTTCTCTTTTCCAGGGAGCAATGGCCTTGTGTGGTTGGCACGTGGTCCTCACTTTGAGGTGATGAACTCTGTGACAGGGGAGCGGCTCTCTGCCTACAATTTCAGTGGGCTACATGGACAGCCTCCCACTGTCCGTGTGGGCAAGGAGTTTTTCCTGGTGGAATAGACCTGCGCTGCTGATTGGTGTTGGAAGTTTTCTCTGTTTGTATCAACCTTGGAAGATCACGAGTGATTAAAGCCGTTGCTCTTCCAGGAAGGGTAACGTACTTGTTCATGGGAGAAACAAAGCTTTTATTTTGTTAGACGTGCATAAGCCAGTTTCAGGAAAAGCTCTGGAGGGTCTCGATGCAAGAGAGCTTTTCTGTAATTGCAGTAACCTTTGAATGGTTTCTGTTTAGCTGTCAAGGAGCCTAAATATTAACCTGTAGTTTTCTTTGATTAGGTGGTTGCTATCGAACCTATTAGCTAATGACGGAGGAGTCGATGCGAAGCACTCGGTACCTCCATCCAAGTCTGCAGTGGTTCTCTGGAGTGCAGCAGTGGCTACAAATGTTGGGCACGTTCTTCTGGTTGACCTTGTTTGCATGATTTCTTTTGGAGTGAGAAGGAAATAGAAACATTGGGTAAGCTTGCAGTTTATAAACTTGAATTTGAAAGTAGCAAAAGGTGTGTCTTTTAAACAAACAACCTGCACCCCCTTTGAAGACACTTGTGTGCGGGCATTTATGACTAGTGATTCCAGATGGCGATTTGACCATCGTGGAGTCCCTGAACAGCTTAAGATGGGAGTGGCTTAAAGTCAGAGGTGCCCTGTTTCTTAGGCTTCTTTCTGCAAAGAAACCTGACTTCTCTGAACTCATGCATTGAGACGGAGTGAGATCTCTAATGTGTTTATTCAGACCGCATACACTGTTTTGGCTATTCCAACAGCGGCTTCAGGAGTTGATGTCACTTCAAAGGGCTTCATCCTGAGGCCCACACTCCTGATGTACACAGTCAAGAAAAGTTCTCTCTGAAGGTTACTCTTCTACCTGGCGTTGAAAATAGCAGTGAGAATACCTGTCCCATAGAGAGTTCCTCGGTGCTTTGAACGCCTACAAAATGGAAACAGCCAAACAAAAGCCTTACATAAGTGGGTACTTGGCTGGGACAGGAGAATTGGATTATAGATGTTTTCATGTCAGAGTTTAAAAACGCCACCTAAATAACATAACATCCTTCATTTTTTTGTGTGTGTTTTTGTGTGTGTAGATCTCGAATCTGTCACTGCTGCTCCTGCTGAAGTTCCACGAATCAGAGAAACTGTGATGGGAGGAGGGAGACATCTCTGTTTCCAATTACAGAACTCGTCTAGAAGCGCAGTATCAACGCTGTACTTCATCAGCAGAACCAATCAGCTCGTTGTGGGCTTTTGCAATGGCACCCTCTCACTGTGGAATATGGGAACTTTGACAAGGGAGTAAGTGGGTCTTCATGCTTGGCCATGCCGGCAGGTGCAGGCTCTCCATTTTTTTGCCAAAGGGAGTGTGTTAATGTAAAGAGGACTCTTTGGGGACTGAAGTTTTGAGTCTAATCCTGGAATGTTTAGAAATCCTCTTCTGAACTAACTCTGAAGTCAGAGACGGATTAAGCAAACCACCTCCTCCGCAGGGCACTAAGATTCTTTTCCTTCTTGTGCCTTTGGAGTGAGCAGTTGTGGACAGTGTTGCTGCTTGGGCCTATGTCAAGCAGTTAGGATGCGATAGAGCTGATTTTATAAGGACACTTTGTTCTGTCGGTAGTATTCAGTGAACCAGGAATGGTGTGTATCTTCCTCGACTCCCTTCTTTGGGATGTTGGTTATAACCTTCTGTACTTTGAGGCTAAGCACGTCAGGCGCTCTTTCCAAAAGACGCTCGTGCCCTTTGACAAAGAGTTAAGGCCAGAGGCTCACCTTTTTTCTTCGTTCTTGTTCCTTTCTTTTCCTTCTTAAACCTGTAGGCACAACTCTCAGCTCAACGGAGGAAGGGATTCCTGTCAGTGGTGTTACTTTTCAAGAGCCTGAGAATGATCCTGGCAACTCTTGCTACTTGTGGGCTATTCAGTCTGCGCCAAAAAGGTGAATGAAACTTACAGTGAAGGCACTGGATTAATTTTCTTTGTACTATATTTGTCAACATCCAGTTGATAAGCGTCTCTTTGCTTTGTTTACTTGGCTGTGCAGGAGACTGATGCCGTTCAGGAAACTTGAGCCTAGACCTAATTAAATGAGAGTGAGGACCGTAAAGCAGCTTTGTAATCAGATTTCCTCACTTGTACCTTTTTCAGGGAGGTGGTGTTCTGAGTTTCCGGCTGTTGCAGTTAACCTTTGGTAAACGAAGACGCGTGGCATCAGGACAAGTCATGTATGAGGTAAGAGGATACATGGGTGTGAAAAGGTGAAAACAGTCATTTTGTCTAAGCGACTGTCAGTTAAGTTGAAGGGAAATGCTTACCAACAAATTCAGAGTGGACTTAAAATGAAAGTGCTTTGCTGAATCTTCCTGGGCACGTTGTCTGTACCATTGGAAACAACCGTAGAATTTTACACTGCGGTGTTGTGTGTTCCAAGGAGAGGCATCTGCAAAGAGCCCCTGGTCATTCAGTTCCTGAAGAGTGTACGGTCTCTGATTTCACAGCAGAGTCTGACCAGCGCTTCTCATTTGAGAAGAGTCTTCATGTCGTCCTGGTCAATAAAGGTACTCCTTAACATCTGCGCTTTGTCCACAGACACATTTTCCTGTGTTGCATGAATGAATGCTGCTTTTGGAAAGACAGTGTTTCAGTTCCCACCGTGTTCTAAGTAAGCAACGTCAAAGGTTCAGCCCAGTCCTGCTGGGGCTTCTATCTGTCTTAAAGGAGCTTGCTTACTCTGCAGTAGTTTGTGACCCTGAAGGCCTTGTTTTGGATGTCCTCTCTGTTTTCCCTGTTTGCTGTGCTCGGTGAAGGAATTGAACCCTGAATTCTCTTGCATGTCAGACATAGTTCTATTTGCCGTCAAGAAATCAGGTCATGGCAAGCGTTAGACAATATGATCTGCATCTTCTATCAGATAAATGCATTCTTTGCTATTGAGGTAGAATGTACGTTTATATCTCAACATGACCTTTTCTCTCCTCTTTTATATTTTCCCCAGGTTTGGCACGCTGTGAAGAAAGGTTCGGTGTAGATCTCAGGGTGGAAACTCCAACAGCAATATGAAATTACTTGGGTGTCAGACGATAGAAAAGTTCAGTGACCGTCTTGACGGAGGCAACAGCATTAATGGAGGTTTGTTCTGATGTCCCATGTTGGGTTGATCTGCTGGAGGGAAGGAAGGCTCTTCCTTCCTCTGCGGGGAAAATGATAGAGCCCTACTTTGCTTACACCCAGAGAACGCACTCTCGCCAGGAGAAGAGAGGTCATGCAATTTCTTGAGAGAACTATAACAGTGTGAATGTTTTATGTTGGAATCTTGATTCGCATTTCCTGGTGGTGGAGTTTGGGGTTTTCTACCCATTTTGCGTGATAAGAGTGTTCTTTTCTCCTGAATCTGCTGGGAAGGAGCTACTCTTGAAAGGTGTCACTGAGTCAGCTGTGGGAATTGATAATGCCATCGGGGTGATACAAGCGGATACGATCACTATTTGTCTGCTTTCAGAAGGGGACAATGTCTATGTTCCTAGCACGTTTTTCGCTAAGCAGTTCATCTAGCTGAAGGTCTTGATCAACTCTTCACGTATGGAAAACTTAATTAACTCATGACAGTGTGTTTGGGTTTGGCTTAGCATGGGATGCAATTGAAGAAGAAAAAGGGGCGGTGTGTGTGGAACCCGTCTCAGAGCTGTTTGCCCTTCTGCAAATGTCTGTGTTATTAAGTGTTGTGTTCCCTGAGCGATAGGACTAAATTAAGCCAAAGTGGAAAGTGGTGTTTTAAAAATATCAGATATGTTGTATTTTCTACAAGTAAGAAAGGATGTCTTGTGTCTTTCAGTAATGTCTCCCTACGCCAGCGTCTCAATCTTCAGTTGGCAAGTGTGTACAAGTGGTCAGAAAAACCCATTGATTCACTTGAGCGTGTTTGACATTAATGGCTGGCTCGATGCTGAAATGCCAGCCTCGGTCAGGTAGATATTTATTAAGTTGTTTTCGCTATCCCCACAAATAATTCATTTAAATGTTGGCGTTTAGCTTACGCACTTGTGTTCTTGTAGGCCAGAATCCCTTCAGGATTGCCCCTATTTTGCGCTGTGGTCACTGGATACGGTGACAAGCCCGGCTCCTTTAGACCTCGTTTTGGATATTATGGTAGACCAGACAAGTCTAACTTGGAGAGATTATCCTTCTTACCTAGCACCTGGCCAGTATCCTCGTGCAAGCAGCTATAGTTTTGGTAGGTATTTAATTGCTTTCAATAGTGATAAGCTTTAATTGAGGTCAGATGTCATTTCTTGTCTTTCTTGTTCATTGTGTCACTC
This sequence comes from Cuculus canorus, assembly GCF_017976375.1. NCBI lineage: Eukaryota > Metazoa > Chordata > Aves > Cuculiformes > Cuculidae > Cuculus > Cuculus canorus. Next base: position 6,347 of record NW_026527774.1, read on the forward strand.
AAAATCAAACCAAAAGGCCCCGAATCCCCATAAACCCAGCCTAACAAGGGATTTAATGTTATCAAACGTACCTGATGGTCCGCTGCACTTTGGGTTTTGGTGCTTTTGTAATGTAGCCTGTGAGATGGTGATGCTCATAAAGTGAAAGGACTTTGAACAGAAGCTCAAAGTACAGTACCTTGGTAGCGCTGGAGATTTCTGTACACAATAATTATTTTGTAGAACAAAGATTATGCACGATCTAAGGAAGAAAATGGGTACTCGGTTGTACCTTCCCAACTACTGCTCCTTGAATAACGTAAGCTGCTCATAAGATAACTGGGAGAGTACGGAATGTTGTCCAACACTCCTTGTTTCTGCAGGTGTTATGTGTTTGCTGAGCTTCGGAGTCTGTCGTGTGACTTGCACCAGCTCGCGGGAGGAGGTGAGATTTTCCTGTCTCTTTCTTGAGCATGTGGAGAGATGGATCTTTTCCAAGTTTTTCTGTTGCACTGCTGTCATTATCGGAGAGCCTTTTCTGCTCATCCTGCCCAGCCCCACGCATATTTGCACTAGTATCCTGCCAGTTTTGTGCAACTGGCATTGGTTCAGGTCCACTCTTGGGAGCGTAAAATGGCCCTGTCTCCTGCTGAAGCCCAATCTGGGATTGACTGTCTAGAGAGGAACAGACCATTGCTGGAGGAGGAGCAAGAACAAAGCTGTTGTGGAAGGCAGGGGAAGCTGTTCCATCTTGTTTGCCCCTTCTTTGCATCCCTGCATCGTCACGAGTTAGGGTTTGGATCCCTGATTAACTTGAAAAAGGAGGAGAGAGTGGAGAACACGAAACTTATTTAACTGTTTGAGAAGAAATTGAGTTGTTTTCTTCTAAACTGGGCCAAATTGTAACTTCCGAGCCACTGCACAGATTGTGCCAACTGATTTTGAAAGAAGTATCAGCTCACTGCCTCTGTCCAACGTCAATCAGCTTCTGCCACACGAGCCTAGAAAGGATCTTGCCAAGTGTGATTTTCAGTTGTGTGCTAGTTTAGCTGATGTACAATGTATTTTGTGTCAGTGTTCAAGGGAAAAGAAAGGCCTGAGTATTGACAGAGAAACTAGAACATACTTGAATGAGCATTGCAGGGGCTGAAGTGACCTAGCCCACAAACTGTTTTGTAGTTGCCTTTGCTGAATGGTGACAATACTGTTCAGGGAGTGGTGCTGTTGATGGTTCAGAGAGTGCAAGCATGGAAGTTTCTCATTTGATTTTGTCTGTTCTGCTTAGGAGGAGCAGTTAGAGGCGTTATTGTCCACAGCTGCCCGAACAGGTTCTTTAGAACTTCTGACTGAGTACATTAAACGTTGGACATCCGAAGGTAAGACTTGACAAGTTGTTTTTCTGATTTGTGTTTTCTAGTTTGAAATTGGTGATTCACTTCTTTTTTTGTTCTCTTCTCTTACAGAGCAGCCAAGTTCTGCGGAAAATATACAGTTTGTCCGTGAGTGCGCGTGGAACAGAGTGCTCCACGCCACAGATGAATTTAACCAACTGTGTGAGTAGTAGCAAAGTCATTCTGCAAATATAAAGTCATTCTTTGTTACTGAGCTTATTCAGTGGGTATACCTGAACATCAGGATTCCTGATATTGCACGCGTGTACTTTGAAAGTCTGAAATTGCTCTAGAGGCTAATGATTTCATTTCTCTTCTTGAAAAGGTGTTCCGCTCTTTGATGGCTCCTTCGTTGACCAAAAGACTATCCAGTCTCTTTATGACTGCCAGTTCTATTTGTGCAACCTTAGCACCATTTTAAACTGTTTGCCGAGAGAAGAACAAGACCTTTCTGAAGAAGGTTTGTCTAACAGAACTACTGAATCTGTTTTAGTAGGATTTGGAACGATGCATGGGTTGTATGTAATTGTGGAAAGAGAATTTGTTGGGGTTGCTTTTTGTTTTGGTGGTGATTGTAGTTTTTTTCTTCAGGTTGGAGAGTGGTACAGAGTGAAAAATGCAAAGACAGAGATTGCTACTGTCTTATTTTTACTCTTTCTATTTAGTGCAATGAAGGCGGTTTTATAAAAGGAAAGGAATTGCATGACCAAAGTCATCTTGTGCCTTTTTTCCTGTTTTCCAGACCTGACAAATAAGCAGGTGCTAGCCGGCCACCAGTCGTTGTATGCACAAGTGGTCACCTGGTTCTGTCGCTGTGGTCTCCTTCCACAGGGTTTAGGTGAGAAATACTTGTTTATTTGGAAGGATTATAAATTCTATTGTCAGCCTTAATTGTCTTACAAATGCTCTCTTGACGTGTTTAAAAACCGTCCCCTTTGAGAAGAAGGTTTTGGTAGTGAACTTCAGCTTACGCTATATGTTCTGAATGCTGCATCGACTGTCAACTTGAAATGGCCCTTGAGACGAGCAGGAATTGAGTCTTGTGTCTCACATTTCTTGTAAGAAAGGCAGAAACAGGACTGGCTTCTTCGCGAGTTGGAGGCTTGCCCGTGCTTCTTGAGGCTTAGCTTGTAGGATCTTCTCTCCTTTTTAGTCAAAAAAATCAGTTTAAAATGTGCTGTCAACGCTTGTAACTTGCTTTTACTTTCTTGCCTGTAGATGCGGGTCAGCGTTCGTCTAGACCTTTTTACAATTACCCTCTGCTTCAGAGATGCTGCACAGCTCAGCGACAGAGGCTGACGCGTTTGTCCAGGTAAGCCTTTCCGTACAACTCTGGCACGCCTTCTGGACTGCAAGTCCAGAAGGAGAAGTGAACGGCTCTTCTCTCCACAGTTGTGTTTGCTATACTTAATGCATTTGCCAGGGATCCTCTTGGCTTCGGTGATGCACGTGTTGTGTTGAACACCGAGGTTACTTTCCTGTGTTAAGATGTTGACACACACTCTCTGCTTAGTGCCCCGTGGTGGTGGTGCTGCTGTCTTGTAGCACACTCAATTCACTGGCTAATCTGTGTCACGTATTACACTGAAAAAGATCCTGTGATAGGACAAGATCAGTCATCCCCAGTTCAGCAGAGCATGGCGTTCTCAGAATGCCAATTGTTTTGGACTCAGATGAAGGCGGTGTGCTTTTAGAGAAAGTCATCTCTGTTATTGGCTCGCAGTAGGTGGCAGTGATTGTTTTGGCCTGAAGCTCCTGCTCCGCAGTCCGTTTGTGTAATTCTGTAGGACCAGCAGCATTATACGTAGTCGGCACACCCGAAACGTGTTGCACTGAGAGGCTGGAATTAGTGTTTTCCCAATGTTTTACTCAGCCCAAATCCTTGCTCCCTTTTCTTTCAGAGGAAAATGGGATTTGGCTGGCCTGATGATTGACAGGATGGTTTCGGACTTGGGAGAGCGAGTGCAGAATCTGTGGTGCACAGACAAACAAAAAACTGGGAAATATCCCCCTCCCAGTTTACAGGTGAGTGCTGTGTTCCCTGAAAAACGCCACCCCTGCCCACAACCCCACCCAAACGCCAGACACTGATGGAAGACAGGAGTTTTTAAGGAAGTTTGTGTTTCCTTTCAGGCCCTGCTGCAACTCTACCTGCTAGACGGCATTGAAGAAATCGACAAGCACAAAATTGTATCCTTTCTGGTGCTTTTTATTACCCTTCCAGTGTATGTACAAAAAGGGTCTTAAACGTTTCTCATCTCCATTGTTAAGAAGATGCTTTAATTTATGCTCCAGAGCAAAAGGATTTTCAGCAGTGGTTTAAGCTGGTGAAACAGAGAGTTGCAACCGTTGTTTGTTGCCTTCCCCGAGAGGGGAGCCTGGAGAGCGAGGGCTTTGAAAACGGTGTAGGCCAGAGCTGCCTTCTTAGAATGTGTCCCTAAATGCAGGGGTCGGAATGAGAAAGCGGCCCCGCCAGTGAGCGGTGTGCATCCTGGTTTAGAGCTGGTGTTAATCCTTCAGAGCTCAGTTGTATTGTAAGCACGTCATCGTTGACCTTGGTTTATCTGCTCTGGCAGTGAGGAAGGAAACCAACTGTAGAATTTGTTTGCTTTCAAAAACAAAGCGTTGGATGTTCAACTGATTTGCGTGTCCAGCTGGGAGCTCCCCCAACTAAACAGGGGGCCTGAGTTTCTGACGGCAGTATTTAAATATCGAAAGCTGACCTTTCCTGATGCCTTACAGAAATCAAAGGGTATTTCTTTCTGGTTATTTAATCAGAACGCAATTTTGTGCTTAGGACCTGGCTGTCTTCACCTGAGAACAGCTTCAAATGGCCAGACTAAGACAGCAGTATTTTCTGCTTCCTACCCCTTTTCTATTCTTATTTTGTCATGTTTTTCCGAACGTAATGGGTTACATTGTGGTGTTACAAATGTTTTAGCCTTAATTCGATGGTTGATATCAGACAATGTACTTGCTGCTGGATATCGGGTGGGCCGTGCCAGATAACAGGGAAAGACTACTGCACTCCTTCTGCGCAGCCTTTGCTATCCCGAAGGGGTTCGTTCAGCTCGTTCAAGGGTTTTGGCTGCTGGATCACAATGATTATGAAGTAAGTATGTTCCAGTTCAGTTAGTCGTACCTTCCAATTACCAAGCTGTCATCTAGGAAATGACGTTAAAACATTGGTGCTTGGCTAGTAACAGGTGCTAAACCGTGAGAAGCTTCTTTGTAGTCCTGCAGCAATACATTACGGTTTGAAATGTTGTTTCAATTACTGGCTGGGAAATAGATTAAAACAGAGAAGAAATCAACTGGAAGAATGCTTGACAGCTAAACTTTCAAAGCCATCCGCTTAGGTTGTTTTCAGCAGACCAGCCGAGCGCTTTCTCAAAACCAGGGTTTTAGGTACTTTCAAGCTAAACACTTGGATCATAGCCGCAAGATTTGAGGCAGAAGACTGCAAAAGTGGCTTTTCAACCTAATCCACATTCTTTGTGATGCTGAAGGTTATTCTTGCCTGTCAGAACGTTAATAGAATCTGTTTGTGCTGCCTGGGTGTGTGCATGGATCTATCTAAACCTGATCTCTACCTTCCACAGAATTCGCTGGTCCTGCTCTGTCACCCAGCTACAGCCAGAAGCGCGTCGTGGCTGCGTCAGAGGGCTATTCAGTCCCTCATGTGCCAAGGACAGCACAGGAGAGCCCTCACGTACATACGTATGACGAGGCCATTGATCACCAGCTCCAGAGAAGCGCAGCTTTACCTCTCTGTGTTCTTGTCCAACAGGTAAAGAAATATATCGCAGCATTTTGGCCTTCAAATATTGCAAACAGTGGAGAACCAGTAATACTAATTCCAATCCCCTCAATTTCCCTTGAACTTGGAATACAATAATTTTGTGGCCTCTTTCAGGTTCTACTCTGACTATTCTTTTCCATCTCAAACCCCATGAATTCCAGGTGCATGGCAGATGCGTGGAACCTGTTGCAGCAACGCTCCTCAGATGACAATAGAGAAGAGCTGCTGCAGCACATGTTTAAAACCTGTTTGGAGATGGGACTTGTGAAGGGCTTCCTGGAGCTGCCTTTCACAGACACTGAGCTCGTAAGTGTGGACAAGACAAACAAAACTCTTGGAAAAGCACAGGGGCAGAATCATAATAAGTTTGTGAACTGTGTTGCTTCTGTTAGGAGTGTTTGGAGGAGATTTTGGAGAGCAGTGATTTGATTAAGGACCACGAATTCTTTCCAGCCAACCATCCAAAACCAGTCAACAATACTGCAGTGGTGCGGGTGAATAAGTCAGCGAAGGTGACTCTTACGGTGAGTGTAAAAGTTCTGTCAAGTGCGCCAGGTTCTGTTAGGCGTTACTGACTGGTGTGATAGTCCTCAGGAAAAATCCTGCTTTGTTTTTTATACCGTTCTTTGAAATGCTAGGGGTCAGGTTCTACTCCTTCAGTTACAGCTTCAGTGTTACAGACCACTGATGACTCCGCTTGAAGTAGTTTGTTTGCATCTGCGGAAGAAATAGATACCTTTTCTGTCAGCCAATTTTAAAACTCAGTTGTTGAGATCCGTAGGTTGTGTATGCTTTGGATTGTCCTGTTGCTCCTTTCTGTGGAATGGAAAGTACGTTGCAGGTCATCTCTTGTATCTTGCACGCCGGTTTACTTCCCTAGCCAACCCACAGGGAAAGGGTGCAGGGTGGGTTGTTTGGTTTTTCTGACTTCCTTAGAAGAGGAGGAGGAGGATGTTTCTAAAACTGAGCCTGTTGAGATACAAACAGGTTAGCAAGCACTTGGGTTTCAACACCACCAGTCAATGGAAATGGCGTCAAGAAAGGAAAGAAGCATTGCTGGTAGCAGATAAATATCCAAAGAGAAATAAGAAAATATACTCCCCAGTTTTAAGAAGGAGGGATGTTTTTATGTATTAGATCAGTAACAGAGCAAGTTTAGTTTGCCTTTTGTTTGCCTTTTGTTTTCTTGACTGCACTTCTGCATCAGACTTCTCATTCTACTGCAAAGAAGAATTCAGCCCTTCTGTGCGCTGGAAGTCTTCTTAGCACGATTTGGTTAGATCGCTGTCCTCAAGGGGAGGCATAAAGGCTCACCTGAAAACCAGATGAGCATTTGAAAAGCAATGATGTGAAGTGCGAGAGGGAGGTCATCCTTCTGTCTGTTTTGGTAGGATTTCTGGAAGAAGCAAATGCTGAAAGTCTTACCCTTCCCGAGGGTGCCAAGTTGGTGTTCGCAGCTGCTGAAGAGGAAAACGCAGCAAGTCTTACCCTTCCTGAGGGTGGCAAATTGGTGCTCACAGCTGCTGAAGAAGAAAACGCAGCAAGTCTTCCCCTTCCCGAGGGTGGCAAATTGGTGCTCACAGCTGCTGAAGAAGAAAACGCAGCAAGTCTTCCCCTTCCCGAGGGTGGCAAATTGGTGCTCACAGCTGCTGAAGAAGAAAACGCAGCAAGTCTTACAATTCCCGAGGGTGGCAAGCTGGTACTCACAGCTGCTGAAGAAGAAAACGCAGCAAGTCTTACAATTCCCGCGGGTGGCAAGCTGGTGTTCAAAGCTGCTGAGGCTGCTGCCTGGGAGACTGCAAGGGAAGGGTGAGTTTACAAAACAGATTGATCTTTTGGTTCATACAGCTCGTCATCGTGGGCTTTCTGTGCTTGCAAATGATGACTTGGAGCTGGTATATGTTACAAACGCTTTGAGGAATACATTACAAAATCTGCGTCAGAAACAGACCTCACTGAAGGCAGCATTATCCCTTCTGCTACTTCCAAAGGGACTGGAGGACAACAGAGGTCGGCAAGACATCGACCTGCTCCTGCGAAACGAACGGCAGAGCCTCTCAGCAGAGCAGCAGGAAGATCGATATACAGGAACCCACTATTTACCGAAGAGTTTTTCGTTCGTGACAAAGAGGTGCATCGCCGTGACCAAGTCCTGCAGTACCTGTCAGCTAGAAGAGCCAAATTCCAGGCTGTGGATGAAAATCCGTTTGATGAAGAGGATGAGAATCCTTTCTTCTCCTGGCGCGAAGAAATTGAAAGGTCAGTGCAACAGTTGTAGATGCAAAATAGGGCATACTGCCATTTGTCAGCCACAAAAAGCAGACTGTGAGGATGGCTTTAAGGACTGTGAAGAATGTAACAATACCAAATAGAACCTTTGGGAAGAGGCAATTCCTCTGTTTCCTGCTCTGTATGTGCCTGCCTGGCCCGTTGTGGTGGAAACTGGCCAGGAGGCTGATCTGAGTAGAGCAAGGTGAAATTTCAGCTGAATTTTTGTCATGAGCTTCACTGTCGTCAGTTTGGGAAACTGTTGTTTTGGAATCCACTAAGTGAAGAATTCCTGAGTATTGTTTTGCCCTGAACAGAAGGCACAGTGGCCTGCTTTCAGCTGAGTGTGCTATCTGTTACTTTCAGAACTGGAACTGTTCAGATGGGACGATAATTTGAGACGGAAGGTTTTGTTTTTGTGGAGAGGAATTGCAGTGCTTTTAGAAACTGCTTTGGCCTGACTCCTTCATGGAAGAAGATTTCATTTGTATTCTATGGAGGTTAAAGTCTTGTGCACGAGTAACGTCTTTTGTTGCCTTCACCTAGGAGCTTCCAGCCATAGTAGAAGAAAACACCGAAGCCATGCTTCCGATCCAGGAATGAGTTTTCCACCAAAGCTGTCAAGACATTGGGTCTTTTGGGTACACCTGGAGACAAACGGACCTTGGTTCCTTTTGAGTTAAAATTGTTCCTAAAATAAAGTGCCTTTTCCAATGCACTGTGCTGTGAGGATATAGAGTGTTAATTCACGCTGGGTTTCCTGGAGGAGCTCTTGGCCCACTGCGGGAAGGCCTTTACCTCCGCGGGAGCCTGAACTGAACTGCTGCTGGCTTGGTTAAAGGAGGGAGGGTAGAATGCATCTGTGACCACCTACCCTGAAGTGTGCCGAGCTTTCGCTCCGTTGTGCTTCCAACCTCGCTCTTGCACAGGGCCTTCCTGACAAAGTGTTTCCGGCACCTGACAAAGAAAATGAATGCTTTCCTCTGTACACCTTTATAGTGCCCAGAAGCTTTGTAGTGCCGTACCTCTGCTGTGGGGAGTAGCGAGCTACAATTGCCGAGAGGATGGTCATGAACTACGAAGCAGCTTCTGAGCGTAGAGTTTCCACACTACGGGTAATAACCATGGGAGGCAAAGGTGAAATAGAACGTGGTGAACTGTTTTCCTGGAGATCAGGCTGGCCCTGATCAAGAGCTGCGAGTGAGAGGAGACAGCATTCACTTGGTCTCTGTGTTGGCATTTATTGGTGAAGGTGATGCCTTTTCGGCGGCATCCAGCGGCAGGACGGTGAGCGCTGCGGTGGGGTGGCCGTCTGAGGCGGTGGGGCACTGCCCTGAGACGGGAAAAGCCTTGGAAAACCGCAGCGGGAGCGGGGCGGGCGGCGCTCGGCTCCTGACAGGCGGCAGCGGACGGTCCCGCGCGGGGCCTGACGGGAGGGGGCGGTCCCGGCGGGTCCCGCGGGGGATTTCAACCGTCCCTCGGGAGCACAGCGACCCGGAGCGCGGCACGTTAGTATAAAGGGGCAGTTTGAGCGGCAGGGCGAGCAGGAAGGGCTCAGGGAGAGAGAGGCTGGTGGCTGGTGGCTGGTCAGACGGGGCCGTGGGCCATGGTGGCTACCAGGCAGAAGATCAAAACTGCCCCGGGTGCCGCAGCGAGCAGGAGAGATGTTGCCCCCCAGGCGGAGCCTCAGTGGGTCGGTGCAGCTCCGCAGAGCCTGGGCTGCAGGCAGTGCCCCCTCCCACAGCAGCTCACGCCTCTGGTAACGGCTCCACTGGTGGGAGCTGTGCTCGCGGGGGGAACTCCTTCGCGTGGTGGCAGAGCTGAGGGAGGAAGTAAATAGGTTACGGACGATCAGGGAACGTGAGAGGGAAATAGGTCGTTGCAGCAGCGCCCTCTCCCAAACTCAGCAGGCTGCTGGAGCCAGTGTGGCTAAGCAGCTCCCACCTACGGACTGCAAGGCTGGGGGAACAAGAGATGGGGAATGGCAGCAAGTCCCTGTCCGGCGCAGGAAACCTGCTCCCTCCACCCAGACAACAAACCCCCAAATCGCCCTCAAAAATAAATATGAAGCACTGCAGGTAGAACCTATCCCCAGGGAAGAAGAAGATGGCTCCCACAGCCTAGAAACATTCCCTAGGCTCCAGGCATCCTCAGAGGACCTTAAAAACATCCTCTGTTAATAAAAAGAGGAGAGTGATTGTCCTGGGGGATTCCCTTCTAAAAGGAGTGGAGGGACCCATCTGCAGACCAGACCCGCTCCACAGGGAGGTCTGCTGCTTACCGGGGGCGTCAGTGAAGGATGTCACTAGAAAACTTCCTTCCTTGGTGAAGGAAACGGATTATTACCCCCTGCTGGTATTTCAAATAGGCCATGATGACTTACAGCGCAGATCAGAAGAGACTTCAGGGCTCTAGGGAGAACGATGGAGGCCTTGGGAGCACAAGTGGTGTTTTGTTCCATCCCAACACTAAGGTATAAGGAACAGGAGGTCAAAAACAAACAGCTGTTTAATGCCTGGCTCCGAGCCTGGTGTGAGGAGAGAGGCTTTGGATTCTTTGATCATGGAGTGACCCACGCACCCACAGGCTTTCTTGCTAGGGATGGGACACGCTTGTCTCCAAGGGGGACTAAAGTACTTCCTAAAAATCTAGTTAGGCTTTTAAATAAAGCTTTAAACTAGATGTGAAGGGGGAGGAGGAGGAGACCAGGCTAGTTGGGAATGAGCCTGGTAGTGGGAGTCCAGCGACTGAGCTATGGTGTGCCGGGCTGGACCACCAGCGCACCACCACAGAGCAAGAGGGGGTGAGTACAGCTGGGGACCGCAAGAATGAAACTGGAACTGCGGAGTTAGTTATTCCAAGGACCAGTCCATTGGGAATGAACTCTATGCCCTTTATGCGGGCTGAAGGTTCGTCAGCTCAGCTGAAGTGCATTTACACCAATGCAAGCAGCGTGGGCAATAAGAAGGAGGAGCTGGAAGCTGTTGTAGGGCAAAGTGACTATGATGTCGTTGCCATCACGGAAATGTGGTGGGATGACTCATATAACTGGAGTACAGCTATTGGGGGGGGGGGTATAAACTCTTCAGGAGGGACAGGAAGGGTAGAGAAGGAGGTGGGGTAGCCCTCTATGTTAAGGAGTGCTTCGATACCCTTGAGCTGGATTACGGTAAGGAAGGGACTGAGTGCTTATGGGTTAAAATCAGAGGAGCCCACAAGAAGGCAGACATTGTGATGGGAGTCTGCTACAGACCACCCAGCCAAGAGGAAGCAGCTGACGAGCTCTTCTATAAACAGCTGGGGATGGTCTCTAGATCTCTACCTCTTGTCCTCGTGGGTGACTTCAATCTTCCGGATATCTGCTGGGAGTACAATACAGCAGAAAGGAAGCAGTCTAGGAGGTTCCTGGAGTGCGTGGAAGACAACTTCCTCACACAACTGGTTAGTGAACCAACAAGGGAGGGTGCCCTCCTTGACCTGCTGTTTGAGAATAGGGAAGGTCTTGTGGCAGATGTGACAGTTGGGGGACGCCTGGGACTAAGCGATCATGAGGTGATAGGGTTTTCAGTTCTAGGTGGGATAAAGAAGGGGATTAGCAAAACAGTCACGTTAAACTTCCAGAGGGCAGACTTTGGACTGTTCAGAAGGTTGGTTGGCAAAGTCCCACGGGAGACAGTCCTTCAGGGCAAGGGAGCCCACAAGGGCTGGGTGCTCTTAAAAAACGAAATCCTAGCAGCTCAGGAGCAAGCCATTCCTATGTTCCAGAAAAGGAGCCGGTGGGGGGAAAAGCCAGCTTGGTTGAGCAGGGAGATTTTGGGATGCATCAAGAAGAAGAAGAAGAAGAAGAAGGTCTATGAGCTTTGGAGGAAAGGGCAGGCATCTTGGGTGGACTACAGGGATGAAGTGAGATCGTGCGGGGAAAAAATCTGGAGGGCTAAGGCCCAACTAGAAATCAAATTGGCTAAGTCTGTGAAAGATAATAAAAAATCTTTCTACAAATACATCAACAAGAAAAGGAGGGCTAGGGAGACTATTCAGTCCCTATTGGATGCAGAAGGAATAACAGTGACAGGGGATAAGGACAAGGCTGAGGTACTTAATGCCTTCTTTGCCTCAGTCTTTAATAGCAAAGAAAGTTGTTCCTTCTGTGTACGAACCCAGGAGTTAAGAGGAGCAGAATGAGGCTCCCATGATCCAAGAGGAGGAGGTTAGAGACTTGCTTGCCCAGCTAGACACCCACAAGTCTACAGGGCCGGATGGGATCCACCCAAGAGTATTGAAGGAGCTGGCAGATGTCCTTTCCAAACCCCTTTCCATCATCTTCCAGCGGTCCTGGCTGACTGGGGAAGTTCCACTAGACTGGAGGCTGGCTGATGTTGTGCCCATCTACAAGAAGCTTTGCAGGGAGGATCTGGGGAACTACAGGCCTGTCAGTCTGACCTCAGTGCCGGGGAAAGTCATGGAACGGGTAACCTTGAGTGCTAATCATGAAGCACATGCAAGAGAACCTGGTGATCAGGCCCAGTCAACATGGGTTTACAAAAGGCAGATCTTGCCAAACTAACCTGATCGCCTTCTATGACAAAGTGACTCGACTACTGGATGGGGGGAAAGGCTGCGGATGTAGTCTTCTTGGACTTCAGTAAAGCCTTTGACACACTTTCTCACAGCACTCTGCTTCAGAAAGTGTCTGCCTCTGGCCTGGATGGGCGCACACTCTCCTGGGTTGAAAACTGGTTGGATGAGCGGGCCCAGGGAGTGGTGCTCAATGGAGTTAACTCCAGATGGAGGCCAGTCACAAGTGGGGTTCCTCAGGGCTCGGTACTGGGTCCAGCCCAGTTCAATGTCTTTATCAATGACCTGGATGAAGGCATTGAGTACACCCTCAGCAAGTTTGCAGATGACACTAAGCTGGGAGGAAGCATGGATCTGCTGGAGGGTAGGGAGGCTCTTCAAAAGGATCTGAACAGTCTGGACCGCTGGGCTGAGACCAATGGCATGAGGTTTAACAAGGCCAAATGCCGGGTCCTGCACTTGGGGCACAACAACCCTATGCAGTGCTACAAACTAGGAGAAGTCTGGCTAGAAAGCTGCCTGGGGGAGGAGGACCTGGGGGTGTTGTTTGACAGCCGCCTGAATATGTGCCAGCAGTGTGCCCAGGTGGCCAAGAAGGCCAATGGCATCTTGGCTTGTATCAGAAACAGTATGACCAGCAGGTCCAGGGAGGCTATTCTGCTCCTGTACTCGGCACTGGTGAGACCGCACCTTGCGTACTGTGTTCAGTTCTGGGCCCCTCACCACAAGAAGGATGCTGAGGCTCGGGAGCGTGTCCAGAGAAGAGCAACGAAGCTGGTGAGGGGGCTGGAGAACAAGTCTTACGAGGAGCGGCTGAGAGAGCTGGAGTTGTTTAGCCTGGAGAAGAGGAGGCTGAGGGGTGACCTTATTACTCTCTACAACTACCTGAAAGGAGGTTGTGGAGAGGAGGGAGCTGGCCTCTTCTCCCAAGTGACTGAGGACAGGACAAGGGGGAATGGCCTGAAGCTCCGCCAGGAGAGGTTCAGTCTGGATATCAGAAAACAAATCTTCACAGAAAGAGTCATCGGGCTCTGCAACAGGCTGCCCAGGGAGGTGGCCGAGTCACCTTCCCTGGAGGTGTTTAAGGAACGGGTGGATGAAGTGCTTAGGGACATGGTTTAAGGGAGTGTTAGGAATGGTTGGACTTGATGATCCCGTGGGTCCTTTCCAACCTGGTGATTCTATGATTCTATGAAACTGCAGTTCATGCCCGTTACGCTGCCGTGACAAAACAACCACAGTGGGAACTGTTGGAGAGTAAAAACAAACTTTATAATGGATTGAAAGACCTTTGCCTTTAGTCATTCTGAGCTGTGCTTCCTACGGCTGCTGGAGAGATTCTCTGCCCTAGAAATAAAAACACACCGGCTGTGCTGATAAACCTGTAGAATGAAGGCCCTTTTACCAAAACAGGCTTCAGAAGGCAGCAAGCCGAAAAACAACAATTAAGTCATTTGCACATACCTATATATTAAGTTTTAAGATAACCTGGCTTATATTTAGTTCACGCAAACAAATTAAGAAAACGTAGCAGCGTACAACCTATGAAAAGCTTAAGAAATGTATCAGATGCACAGATAAAGTGCTGTAACAGAGAAATCTTTTTTGAAATAAATAAGGTACAGATAAACCACCTTGGGTTCATGTCAGCTCCGAAAAGAAAAGTCAGCCTAAGTTTTAGTGATCTGAATTTTAGGGTCAAGGTGGAATATAACTCTTAACAGCGGTTGAGATCTGCACTGACTATTTGAGTCTCCTGTTCCTCTGAGGTTTCCCAGTAACAGGAAGGCTATTGCAAATGTAGACATTAGACAGTTCCTTTGACAGAAATGTTTTTGTAATGAAGTCTGGTTGCTCAAAAGCATGTTAAAATAGTTAACAAGGAAACAGTTTTCTTCCGATCCGGTTGATCTTTTATACAAGACAAGACAGGTTTTTCCTACGATGCAGCCCACAGGAGGGAAGAGACGTAAGTATCCTCCTTAACTGAAGAGTGTTTTGCTTTAAAAACTAAACTATTGCTTTACATGAGAGCAAGAAAAATCCATTTGGTGTTATCCCTTCCTCCAAGCACACAGCTCAGTGATATACTTGTTTTTGTGTTCATCACAAAAGTCCATTTGTCTTCTGGTAAGACACACATTAAGAAGAGCTTCCCTTTCCAGGTCATCTTAGAAGATCTTTTGCTGCCTTTCCATCTCGGGAAGCTCTTTGAGCGCAGGAACTGTCACTGTTGGAGTTTTGGATGCTACTAGGCTTTTGTGCTCTACACAAAAGCTCAGCCACTTTGGGGCTAACATGGCTGTTTGATTTAAGTCGATGCAGTAATATTAGCAATATGTTCAATACTCAGAGGGGTGACCACAGTTTCCTTCACACACTCAGGATTTCAAATTCTTCTTCCACTTCAAATAGTGAATTCAGTGGAACTATATCTGTGCGCTTGTGGACAGCAGACTCGGGCTGTTAAAAGCTAGATCAACTTAAAGGTTTTCGGCACTCAGAAATTAGGAGGGAGTCATTGCAGCACACAGGTTTCAGTTCCCTTGTCTGAAATCCAAAACTCTGGGGAAGGGAGCTTAAGCTGCACGAGCAAAGTCAGCTGTCTGAAACAAGCCAGGAAGAACTTGTAAGTGTAAAGAGCTGGAACCCAGGGCACAGCTGTCCCAGGGCTGCAAAGAACTGCAGTTGAGCACCGTCTAGCCTCCACTTAAGACTTGGCACCTTCACCTATCCCTCCAAAATGGAGCAGAGTCAACTCAAAATTTTGAGTGTGGCTCCTCGATCAGGAGAAGCTGCCCGTGTTTTCTACAGCTGCCTTCAGGCAGAACTGCAGCTCAGACAGTGAGAAACTGCAGTTCAGTTCCCTCCTTGGCCTGGATGGCTTCACTCCTGAATACTATCAGCACACTGATCTGGACGGTGGCACTCCTGACCTGTCAAAGCCGTGCCTCTCTATGGAAAGGAATACCCATCTCCAGCTCTTACTGCTTGGATGGCATAGCAGGAGAGACCTTCCTGCAGCTCTTCCTCAGGCTCGTGGTACATTAAAATTTAGAACTCACCCAACCCCAACTCAGTACCTGCCCAACACATGGCCTATATATTCCCAGTTCCGAGAGAGAAGGATAACAGCCTGTAAATCCCTGCTGCATCTTGGGCCACACCTCGGTCTCTGAACTTAGCTGCCCCAGGGGAGTACATTCTGAATGAGACAGAGTGATTTGACTTACTTGAGTACTTGAGCAACTGTATTTGGTCCAAACCATTCTCCAATTGATTTTCCTTCGCCAACACCCATCTGTGCTGTTCTCATGAGGGAAAACACACACACACACAGAAAAAAGACCACAGAGAGTCTGGTCACAACATATTTGTTAAATAGCATAACCTACTAATACTCTGTCGTACGTCCTAGAGCAATTGCAAACTGTATGGAGCAACAACACTTATTTTCTCAGTCTATGCTCTTTTCAGATCTTAATGATGGCTACATAAAAGTCTCTAAACGCTAATAAGAAACAAAAAGTTTAGAAACAAAAAGTTTCTAAACTGTAATAAGAAACACAACTCTAAGTGTCCTTTATTACAAATTACAGCAATAAGCTCTGTGACTGCTTAAATTAACACCATCAACTCTGGCACCCAAGGCTTACATACTTTATCAAGAGCTACACTCTGCCTACAAATTTATTTAGATCTCAGCTTCATAATTATTCTACTTTGTGCCCATTTGCATGCATTATAAGTAATAGACATACACTGTCTTCATAATTATAATTTTAAAATTTTAGATTAACATATTTCAAGTTAGAAAGTTCCAACACGGTAGGAGTTTCAGCGGGGGAAGACAGTTGAAGTGCGTTCTTACCCATTTGGTGGATGGAATAACAGCAATCTTTTCTATCTAGAAGGCACCGTAAGATTCTGTGGTATTCTTCTGGTTGTTTTTATGTTTTTCCCATTGCCAATCTTACCGGGAAAAAAAAGTCATAAAGATTAAAAAATAATAGTGTTTCCATCGTCCTTATCAAATTTCTAGATAGCAGAAATCTGCACAACAAACTGTTAAGAGACTGATGTACAATTCATCTCTACATTTTGTTTAGAGTTCCTAGAAGTCACAGCCTGTCCTTTATGAGCAAGCAGTCCTTTAGCATCACAGGTTAGACTGTGAAATCTGGGGAAATCCAATAAAAATGTCAGCTGCAAATATATTCCAAGCGACCACTGCAGAGAACTGACAGCTACTGCTGTATGTGAGCTTTCAAGACTGTTTCAAACTATACGCTCCGTTTAGATTTTGTTAGATTTGTAAGCATACATCAGGTAATAAGACCCATAAAGCAAAGTCCAAACACCATGCTGGCCCCCTCTCACAGCAAAATCTGAAACACAGCTTTGTTTCAGCAGGAACACGTGTGTTCCTGCTTCTACTGTAAGGTAGTTACTGCCCATCCACTGACAAAGGAAAGCACACATTGCTGGGGGTGAGGAGGAAAGTAAGGAAAATAACATTTATGTGGAGAATCTTAACATATTGAGATATTTCTGTAGGCCTCCAGGCAGATGTTTGTTCTCATTATGAAGTTCCTCTCATGTAAAACAGTTTATTAAAAAGGATAAGGCACTATTCCTAGCGTTCTACTGATGCTCTTGGCAAAGTACAAGCCAAATTAGGGATTGATCCACAGTGCATAGCTGAAAACCCTGCAGAGCTACACAGGATGCAGAAATGTTTCAGAATTTGCCTCAGACGCTCCGACAGTCTTTGCTGCGTGGCCCATTTGTCTTCTGAGAGAGCAGGAATCATTAATATGGAAACCAGGTATCAGGCTGACAGTCGAGCCACTGTCTCCTAGGGAAGTTGATTTACAAAGCTACACAGCTGCAGCAGGTTTTTTGCCTCACAAAGATCAAGGATGAACACAGAACCCTAACTTCAGCTTGTCTCAACTGAAGGATTCAGTAGCACCTGCGCAATACACAAGACACGTGTACTCAGTCAGATTCCTCCTTCAAGCAAGGTCTGCACGGCCAGAGCTTACTGTATAGGCGATGTTACTGCTCCTGCTCTCAATAGGCACTCTCAGTGAAATTCAAGCTGCACTTTGCTTTCTAGGATAGACTTAAAGCACTTGCTGAGGACATTTTTTATATGTTTCTGTCTTGCTTATGAAAATAAATTGCATTACCTTAATCCCTACAAGTCAAACTGTAGAAACTGTCATCTACCATTTCAACCTTTCCTTGCAGCCAAAGAATAAACATGTTCTATTTCCAGACTGTGTAATGGATGGCAGGGTTTCATCTGACTTGTTCACATCCCAAGCAGAGAAGCTATTTAGAAAATATTGGGTTTGTTACATGTAAGTTTAATAAAGTTTTATAACACCAAAGACTGCTGTTCAAGAAAGTTCTTTATTTCAGAAAATTTCATCACCATGATTTGTGCAGAAGGGAGAACCTATTGCACTACTACCAAAAGTGATCTTACCGACATCAGAACAGAAGGTCACTTTTCAGAGTCGGTCTCGTTCGCTCTTCCTTCTAATAATTTAATACCAGGATGTGCTATGAGTAAACAAAGATTAAACCAGGCTTCTTCTATAAAATAAGAAGCAAGCACCAGTGCTACAGAATGGGAGTCAAACACAACAGAAAAAGAAAACTACAGAAAGAGCAAGAGGAAATTAAATTAGATCCCAGAGAAGAACCCAGAGCCAACCATTACATAGGATCATATTTCCAGAGGTAACCCCGAAACTGTGCCTGCATTCTGCAAACAGTCCAGTGCACTTCATCAAATACATATATTTAGAGATTCAAAGAAAGAGGGTAACAATAGAAAAAAACAGAAAAGCTTTAAACACTCAGGAGTTCACTTGAATGGACAAAGAAGAGTAAAAATGGATGCAATTAGCCAAGTAACTGAGCAAACTGCATTCTACAGAGGGAGAGGTGGAGTTTAGAATCATCGGAGGGAAGAGATCTGGTAACCACAAAGAAGCCAAATAAAAAAGCCACACAAAGCACAAAGGCTAAGGGAAAAAACCCAAACACTCTAGAATAAATAAAATTTACTCTTAAGTGGTTAAAGCTGTTTTGGTCCTGTTGCTTCCAAGAACTAACAGTATCATAGTATCATAATATAGTTAGAGTTGGAAGGGACCTTAAAAATCATCTAGTTCCAACCTCCCTGCCATGGGCAGGGACACCTCCCACTGGCTCAGGCTGCCCAAGGCCCATCCAACCTGGCCTTGAACACCTGCAGGGATGGGGCAGCCACAGCTTCCCTGGGCAACCTGGGCCAGTGCCTCACCACTCTCATGGTGAAGAAATTCTTCCTAATGTCCAGCCTAAATCTGCCCCTCTCCAGTTTATACCCATTACCCCGGTCCTATCCTCACAAGCCTTTACGAATAGCCCCTCTCCAGCTTTCCTGTAGGACCCCTTCACATACTGGAAGGTCACTAAAAGATCTCCTTTGAGCTTCCTCTTCTCCAGGCTGAACAGGCCCAACTCTCTCAGCCTGTCCTCGTAGGGAAGGTGCTCCAGCCCTCCGATCACCTGTGTAGCCTCTTCTGGACCCAGTCCAACAGCTCCATATCCTTCTTATGTTGAGGATTTTGGAACTGGACACAGTATTCCAGGTGAGGTCTCACAAGAGAGGAACAGAGGGGCAGAATCGCTTCCCTCGCCCTGCTGACCACACTTCTTTTGATGCAGCCCAGGACACGGTTGGCCTTCTGGGCTGCGACCGCACACTGCTGGCTCACGTCGAGCTTCTCATTGACCAGCACCATCAAGTCCTTCTCTGCAGGGCTGCTCTCAGTCACATCATTCCCCATCGTGTACTGAAAATGGGGATTGCCTCGATCCAGGTGCAGGACCTTACAGATGGCCTTGTTGAGCCTCATGAGGTTCTCACAGCCCCACTTCTCCAGTCTGTACAGATCCCTCTGGATGACATCCCATCCTTCTGGTGTGGCAACTACATTACTCAGCTTGGTGTTATCTGCAAACTTGCTGAGGGTGCACTCAATCTTGCTGTCAGTATCATTGATAAAGATACTGAACAGCACCGGTCCCAGTACAGACCCCTGAGGAACACCACTTGTCTTGGATTTCCATCTGGGCTTTGAGCCATTGACCACTACTCTCTGAATACGACCATCCAACCAGTTTCTTATCCACCCATCAAATCCATATCTTTCCAATTTAGAGAGAAGGATGTTGTGGGGGACTGTGTTAAAGGTTTTACGCAAGTCTAGATAGATCACATCCGTTGGTTTACCTGTGTCCACTGCTGCGGTTACCCAATCATAGAAAGCCACAAAGTTGGTCAGACAGGACTTGCCCCTGGAGAAGCCATGCTGGCTGCCACTAATCACCTCCCTGCCCTCCATGTACTTTAGCATAGCTTCTAGGAGGATCTGTTCCATGACCTTCCCAGGCACAGAGGTGAGGCTGACAGGTTGGTAGTTCTCAGGGTCATCTTTTCTTCCCTTTTTAAAAATGGGCACCACATTCCCCTGCTTCCAGTCACCAGGGACTTCTCCTGACTGCCATGACTTTTCAAATATCATGGAGAGTGACTTGGCAACCACATCTGTCAATTCCCTCAGGACTCTGGGATGCATCTCATCAGGTCCCATGGACTTATATATGTTCAGGTTCCTTGGGTGTTCGTGAACCTGATCCTCCTCTACTGTGGGAGGGCGTCTACCCCCCTGGTCACCATCTTGCTGTCCCATGACCCAAAAGGGTGATGAGAGCAGTTATCGGTGAAGACTGAGGCAAAAAAGTTGTTTTCCTCATCTGCTCATATATGATCCCCATTTCCATAATCTTAAACTACATTCTGAAACAGAAGGAACGACTGCATTTATGCAGGTCATACTGTGAACTGAAAGAAAGCTGCAAGATATTGAAAAATACTTTATAATCAGCAAACTGTTTAATTAACAGGAAGTACAAACAGTTCTTTTGGCACTGTATTTGAAAGAAAGCTAAAGATACACATTGTATCACCACACTGATGCCCATACACCACATCCCAGAGGAACTATCAAAATACCAAGACTGCAATCTCGAATGCAAGTGCCACAGGAAAGAGTCAAGCCAGCAGTCCCCACTAGCCTTCCACCATCCTCTTAAGTATGGCTCCCAGGCCACCCTTGGCCACTTTCAGTGGGGTCAGCTCTTCTTTATTCTCAATGTGAATACTTGCACCATGAGACACCAGCAGCTTCGCCTCCTCCACTCTCTCTTCATCGCAGGCTAAATGACTGTAATTAGAACAAGAGACCCACAGCCACTATTAAATAGTCCAAGCTCATAAAGGACAGTAATTACGCCTTGTCAAACAACAGCGTGAACCTTGGGGGGGGGGGGGGCGAAAGATACATCCTAGGACAACAAAACCACACCCAACCAACTACCTGCAGATGCCAAAGCCTGCTGTCCACTCACTCTGCTGCCATTAAAGAACTCAAGAACATTCCTCCTGCTACTGTCCTCACAACATTAAGACACTTGTTGGATTAGGATTTAGCTCTGCAGTCAGCAAAAGCTGAGAAGCACGTAATCCACGCTGAAACTGCAAAAGGATAATCTCTATTTGCATCGAAAGAGATAAAACTAAATCATACAATGCTTTAAAATAATCTGAAGTACAGAGTTGCTGCAAAGGCAGTAAACTTTTTCTTTCCCAAAGTATCTCAAGAATAAACGTGCACATTCCAGAACAATATTGGATATGGGACAATATAGCTACAACATACTGCTTGACCTTACTCAATGCAAACTCTTGATTCCACTGTTGACAAGGCAGAGTTTTGC
The DNA here is from genome assembly GCF_017976375.1 of Cuculus canorus. NCBI lineage: Eukaryota > Metazoa > Chordata > Aves > Cuculiformes > Cuculidae > Cuculus > Cuculus canorus. Next base: position 27,206 of record NW_026527774.1, read on the forward strand.
CACAACTTCAAAACAGAGAAGGTTTTACCCTTACAGATTCAAATTGATCTCTAAGGTAACATCAAACACTGGACTGAACCTATTTAAGTTACAACTTATTTTCCTGAGAGAGGTGAAGAGAAGCTTCCAAAATTGGTTCTTGCTTGGCAGGACAGAGCAGACGGCCTGCAAGACCAGTTTCCTCCTCCTCTCATGTTACAAGCTCGCTTTCTGCCCTCTAGTGGCAACCAAGCGTATTCCAGATTATTTCAAAAGCTATTCCACACTTTCCAAGTAGTTGTAGGAACACAAATTGAAGTATGTTATGTACAAACACACTCAGGTAAAAAACTGAGTACAACTCTCTCAAATCCTATTTAATTACATAGGACTGTGAATCGAGGGAGTCTTTTGAGGCAACGAAAAATAAAAAAAGAGATTGAAGTAATGGCGTTTCACTTCATAGAGATTATGCCATATTAAGCAAAATGAAAATAAAAAATTACTTACAGAGGAGTATTCCCTTCAGAGTCCCGTATATCAACAGATGCGTTGTGCTGGAGAAGGATCTGCACCATTTTTAGGTTTCCTTTGGCTGCTGCTCTGTGTAACGGGGTGGATTCAAAATGATCTCTTGCATCTGGATCAGCTCCGTTCTCCAAAAGCATAACTGCAATCTGATTATGTAGAAAGAGGAAGGAAGGGGGAGAAGGAGAAAAAGTTAATATAACTAAACAGTTCTTCGCAAAGCAACTCCATCTCCAGCAGCACAGGCAAACATACCTCCTGTTTATTTTTGGAGGCTGCATAATGCAGGGGCGTACAGCCGTTCTGATTGACAGCATTTACAGGAGCACCCTGGGCTATGAGGGCTTTCACAATTTCCTCACGGCCTGCTGAAGAGGCGATATGTAGGGGAGTCCAACCAGCCTACAGAGACGAGGAAAAAGCCGTGTTATTCAAACCGGGAGTTTCAGGCAAAGAACATGACAAATCATAACCCCAATACAGACTCGACCGCTCGTTAGCTATACCACATACGTATAAACGGTAAAGCTAAACATTATTGGTTACTACCAGAGAGACGCGTCTCTTGCCCTCTCACACGCCGGCATTCGGTACCCGACAAAGGCTGCCTGCTAAATGACAGAGATCACTTCTGTCACGCACGTGATCTTCCAGGGCACTTTGCCCCTGCAGGACTAACAGTAGTGCTTTTTAAAGAAGAAATAAGAGTACAGAAAAGTGTCCAAAAGTTTCTGTGACCGTTTCTATACCCTACCCTCTACTTAAACTGATGGGACATTTTCCTCTTTAAGGATGCTCTTTAGGATGCTTCATAACAGATGCAACCATTTTAACTCCTGCTCTAGAACAGCAACAGACTCTCTCCTTTCAAACCAGGACATCAGCGAACCTGTTGCCTACTCTGTAACACCCTCAACAGCAAAGAATCGTCAGGGCACCTCAGGATGTGGCACAGCACATCCGAGAGGGGCACCATGAGAGAACGATAACACTCATACCGAACATGCCAGCAAATAAAACTCTAAGACTCGTTTTGGCGTCTTACAAAGAAAGTGTCCTTTATCAGGCCAATATGAGGGAGTGATCTCCATCAATCGCGTGCAACGAGACAAAAGCTGCTTACAGAATATATTTTCCCAGAAATCTTATGCATGTTCTATTACTTTCCAAGGACTATTTTTATTATGAAACTTTGCAATAGTCAAAACTCTTGCTCATTTTGAGCTGCCTGTAGCTCTGTCTGACCTTGCATTTGAGAAAGGGGAGGACTGCAGACAGAGGCAATTACAGAAGAAGAGACGTGTTCAGCACAGATCGCACTGAACACAAGACATTATCATCTGCAAATGAACAGTGTATGGAAAAACAGGCTAAGAGGGTTGGGGTTGTTTGGCCTGGAGAAGAGGAGGGTCTGAGGAGACCTTATAGCAACACTCCAGTACCTGCGGGGGCTACAGGAAAGCTGGGGAGGAACTGTTCATAAAGGCTTGTAGGGATAGGACGAGGGGTAATGGGTATGAACTGGAGAGGGGCAGATTTAAACTAGATATAAAGAGGAATTTCTTCATGGTGACAATGGTGAGACACTGGCCCAGGCTGCCCAGAGAAGCTGTGGCTGCCCCATCCCTGGAGGTGTTCAAGGCCAGGCTGGATGGGCCTTGGGCAGCCTGAGCCAGTGGGAGGTGTCCCTGCCCATGGCAGGGGGTAGAACTGGATGATCTTTATGTCCCTTCCAATCTAAACCATTCTATGACTCTATTCTGTGATTCTATGAAACACCATTTGAATCAAACCATGCTGTCAGAAGGACATTCCAACTAACTTCCAAAAAATACAATTGCTTAGACAAAATATCGCTCTACTTTAGCTTAAACCAAAATATTCCGCTTCTTGCAACAGTAACAACTGCGTGCACCACCCTGAAAGCCCCCAACAACCCAATCCCTCCTCGGTTTTGCAGCTTTGCTCCCCTAACCCTTCGGGGCACAAAGCGAGTGCCCCGCGCCAGCCCCTCCGAGGAGAGGGAGGAGGCTCCCGGGAGGGCCTTACATCGTCCTTGTCGCCCACGGGCACGCCGAGGCCGAGGAGGAGGTCGGCGATCTCGGTGTGCCCGGCCGAGCAGGCCCAGTGCAGCGCTGTCCGGTTGCCCTGGGGGAGAGAAGGCAGCAGTGAGCGCGGCGGGAACCCTCAGCCCGTCGCCCCGCCGCGCAGGGCGGCTCGCGGGAGGCTGACCTGGTCGGCCTTGGTGGCCAGAGCCCTGTCGCGCAGCAGCTGACCCCGCAGCTCCTCCAGCCGCCCGGCATAGGCCAGGTTGCAAACACCGACGTCTGACACGGAGCCCTCCATGCCGAACACCACTTCCGGCCCGCGCCACGGGGGCGGAGCTTCGCCTCCTCCCAGCCAGTCAGCGGCGTCGGCTCAGCCAATCGCGACAATCCGCCCGCTCCAGCCCTCGCGCCGCGGGGCATGCTGGGTTCTGTAGTCCAGCGCTATAGCTGCAGCTCACCCCGCCCCTCTCTCCGCAAGGCATGCTGGGGGTTGTAGTCCATCTCTCCGGAGGAGCAGCGTTCCCGTGGGTCGGCGAGACTACAACTCCCATGGAGCGCCGCGGCAGTGTTGTGCCTCCGCGTCGGGGCCAGGAGGGAGATGGTGACAGCGGGAGGATGGAGTCGGGTGAGGGGCTGCGGCGGGGCCGTGCCTCCCCGGGGCAGCGGCGGCAGCGGCGGGGAGAGGCCCGGCCCCCTCCCTGCGGGGTGAGGGGAGCGACCGCGGGGCCGGGGCTCGCCGGGCGGGTCCCCGTGCTCCGGGGCCGGGGCTGCCCTCCCTCCAGCCTGTCCGCCTTGGCAGGCTGAGAGAGTCGGGGTTGTTCAGCCTGAGAAGAGAAGGCTCCGAGGAGACCTTCCAGGACCTGACGGGGCTACAAGAGAGCTGGGGAGGGGCTGCTTACAAAGGCTCGTGGTGGTAGGACAAAGGGCAGTGGGTGTAAACTGGAGAGGGGCGGATTTACACTGGGCATAAGGAGGAATTTCTTCGCTACGAGGGTGGGGAGGCCCTGGCCCAGGTTGCCCAGGGAAGCTGTGGCTGCCCCATCCCTGGAGGTGTTCAAGGCCAGCTTGGATGGGCTTTGATCCCTCTGATCCAGTGGGAGGTGTCCCTGCCTACGGCAGGGGGTGGAACTGGATGGGCTTTGGGATCCCTTCCAACACAAACCATGCTATGATTCTATGATTCCCATCGCTGTTGGGGGTGGGTTTACACAGAACAGGGTTGTTCTGTTAGCTCACCTGGTGATTATTTGTGCTGCAGGGTTGTGGACTTACTTTAAGAGTAAAATGCAGTTGTGTTTGATTGAACTTTCAATTTCTGATCTTTTAGCTGTGTATTCCTTAAGACTGGCATCTAAAAGAAATGATTTTACATTCAGTTTTACACTTGAAGGCCTGTTTTACTCTCCCAACAAACACTGCTTTAATGAACTACCTAAAAACTGGTCCAACGGTCTTCTTTCTGCAGTGTCAATTGTCATTTGTTATTTATGCGAAATAGACGTAGCACTGAATAATGACATTAATACACACATTAATACACAGTGTTTCAAATCTTCTGTTAGGAAAGTAAATCCCAGTCCTGTGAATGCTTTTCACGTGTTTCCAGTTAAACACAAGGACGTAATCACTCTTACTGGCAGCATTTCTGCATTTAAAATTAAGCATCGGCATATATGCCATGATGCCTGCATTGTTTTTCCCTTCCTTCATTTCCTTGGATCCAGTCTTAATCTCACTGCTGCCTCTGCCTGTGGTCAGGCTGCTTGTAGTCAAGATGTCAGCTGTGGTATTCTCTCAGCACTTGCAGAGGAGCAAAGTAAAAACTAGCTAAGCCATGAATATTTCAGTGTCAGAACAGTTTGTTAAAGGAGAGGAGTGGATATCGCTGGCACGACCGTTCGGAAGACCCAAAGACTGCCTACAACTAGTTCAGCCTGAGAGCTCAAAGTTGTGTGTAAAACAAGAGAGGGACAAAATGCAGTTTGAATTTTGTGTATTCCTGTTCAGTTTTATCTAGGTATGAAAATCAGATCACTATTTTGTCAGACTACTTAGAAGAATTTCCAGAAACTGATGAGCCAGTGTGGATTCTAGGAAGGCAACACCACCTAAACACAGGTATCTTCAGAAGGAAAATTCCTCTGTAAAATCTGTAGACCATTCATAGATTCACGTTATTTAACCTTGAGGGATGCCTGTTATTTGCAACCAAAATGCTATTTCAAAGGAATAATAGTAATAATAATAATAAAATTAATCTAGGGCACATACTGTATTTTGATGAAAATAAATATATGAACTAAAAATCATAGAGAGTGATTTATTTCTATATCATATAAAAATAAGATTGCAGAAATGAGTTTTTCTCCTTGGGAGGAAGACAAGGGCATCCTCCTGTATTAGGTGTCAGAGGCAGTGGGCATGGCCACGATGTTCAGGACAGCCAAGGGTACCGTATACAGCCTTCATCGGCTAAAGGATCCCTCGAAAAGGCCAGGCAGTGTGAGGCACTGCGAGGCACTGCTCAGAGAAAGTGCAGGGAGTAAGAGTCTTAAGAATTCTTCAAAGCCTTTGGGAGAATTCTGTAAGCACATGTATTAAAAAAGAGAGAGATTTAATTAAGTTTAATGTTCTTGACCTTTTCTTAAAATGACTTTGCGTTGGGTTTGCTGGAAATGCGTAATTCCACATTGGGTTGTATGTAGAAATACTTGACCTTTCTTAAATTGCTTTACCAGTTCTTTTGTGAGGACTTAGTCCTCCATAGTTGTTTCATTCAAGCTGGGCATCATCATTCCAAACACCTCGTAAAACTTCATTTCACCCTTAGTAAGGTAACTTTAATTAGCAGTCTACAAAAGCTCTCCATGTTTAAACAGCTAAAAAATGCCTTAAGTAATACGTAAAACCTAACAGGGGTTTGCCATGCCTTCTATATTTTGACTGTACAGGGAAAATCAGAATTTTTCCATTTTAAAAGTTTATTTTAATGATTTCTTTCCTCTTGAAAATATTCCAGGCAAATCTAAATTGTTGTTGGACATAAGCGGTCGTCTCTGGTTTACGTATAGAAGAAAGTTTTCGCCAATCGGTGAGTATGCAGTAGACTAGCTGGGGTGTTGTGAATTTGACAGCAGGATTAGTGATGTTATCATGGACCGAGAAATTATTTTTACAGTATTAGGACATTTTGAGCATTGTTTTAACTGTTTATGCAAACAAAATGTTTGCAAACACAAACTGTTAAAAGCTGTGTTTGCCTGTACCTGCATATAATCAGGTCTTTGTGTTTGTAGAGCAAGCGGTGAAGTTAGATGAGCGATAAGGAAAGAGAAGGTCTCTCTCGGGTCCTTTTATCTGTAGGATGGTTGGAGATTATAACTCTGAAGTTTTCTCTGTGGCACTGCATTGACTTTAAAGCCCACATTGATTGTCATGAACTGTTTTAACAGGAGGGACGGGTCCTTCGTCAGATGCTGGCTGGGGATGTATGCTGCGCTGTGGGCAGATGATGCTGGCACAAGCCCTGATCTGCAGACACTTAGGAAGAGGTGAGTACCTTTGCAGAGTGAACTTCTATGCTGTTTGGATATGGTTTAATCTTTGTTGTAATTTTCCATAAAAGCACAAACCCAAAGTTTATTAATGAAATTTTCTTTGATGCCCTGATAGAAGTTACTGGTGAATTCTGCTTGTCTGACAGGGCAAAATCATGCCAGCTGAATGCAAGGAAAGAGAAGTAGAGAGAGGGCAAATAGGGAATCCCAGTGACAGTTTTCGTAACTCTTTTTGAGGAATACCCAAACTGAGGCTGAGGGAAAACCGGCCACCATGGGTCTGAGTTCTTACCCTTCTCCTCATTGCTTACATAGCCACCAAATGCTGGCACACAGTGACATAGGATAGACATCATACAGAGCCACGCACCCCTTCACCAGCCCGAGCTCCAAACCCCACAGCAGATCCCTTTAGTACAAGTGCTTAAGGCTGTATCAGCACCTCACATCCCAGATCACAGGTAAGTATCATAGGCCCAGTCTGTGTAGAGCTGCTGTACCAGTAAATAGATTATTATGGTTAGGGCTGTAATCCTTGCCCTGTTGTGCTGTGATTTCTATGGCAGCATGCTTTGTGGATATATCTCCTTTAATAATTGAATCCACAGAAAGATTTGTCCAATAGAGTAACTGAATCCACAGAACAGAGGTGCAAAGATTTAACTGAAGGAGTAGGCAAACAAATTACCTGAGAAAAACTGGAATACGAACTTGTAGTAGGTAGTTACTTCATACTGTCAACGCCATGTGTGCTTTCCTTTGTCAGTGGATGGGCAGTAACTACCTTACAGTAGAAGCAGGAACACACGTGGCAAAGCTGTGTTTCAGATTTTGCTGTGAGAGGGGGCCAGCATGGTGTTTGGACTTTGCTTTATGGGTCTTATTACCTGATGTATGCTTACAAATCTAACAAAATCTAAACGGAGCGTATAGTTTGAAACAGTCTTGAAGGCTCACATACAGCAGTAGCTGTCAGTTCTCTGCAGTGGTCGCTTGGAATATATTTGCAGCTGACATTTTTATTGGATTTCCCCAGATTTCACAGTCTAACCTGTGATGCTAAAGGACTGCTTGCTCATAAAGGACAGGCTGTGACTTCTAGGAACTCTAAACAAAATGTAGAGATGAATTGTACATCAGTCTCTTAACAGTTTGTTGTGCAGATTTCTGCTATCTAGAAATTTGATAAGGACGATGGAAACACTATTATTTTTTAATCTCTATGACTTTTTTTTCCCGGTAAGATTGGCAATGGGAAAAACACAAAAAACAACCAGAAGAATACCACAGAATCTTACGGTGCTTTCTAGATAGAAAAGATTGCTGTTATTCCATCCACCAAATGGGTAAGAACGCACTTCAACTGTCTTCCCCCGCTGAAACTCCTACCGTGTTGGAACTTTCTAACTTGAAATATGTTAATCTAAAATTCTAAAATTATAATTATGAAGACAGTGTATGTCTATTACTTATAATGCATGCAAATGGGCACAAAGTAGAATAATTATGAAGCTGAGATCTAAATAAATTTGTAGGCAGAGTGTAGCTCTTGATAAAGTATGTAAGCCTTGGGTGCCAGAGTTGATGGTGTTAATTTAAGCAGTCACAGAGCTTATTGCTGTAATTTGTAATAAAGGACACTTAGAGTTGTGTTTCTTATTACAGTTTAGAAACTTTTTGTATTTCTTATTACCGTTTAGAGACTTTTATGTAGCCATCATTAAGATCTGAAAAGAGCATAGACTGAGAAAATAAGTGTTGTTGCTCCATACATTTTGCAATTGCTCTAGGACGTACGACAGAGTATTAGTAGGTTATGCTATTTAACAAATATATTGTGACCAGACTCTCTGTGGTCTTTTTTCTGTGTGTGTGTGTTTTCCCTCATGAGAACAGCACAGATGGGTGTTGGCGAAGGAAAATCAATTGGAGAATGGTTTTGGACCAAATACAGTTGCTCAAGTACTCAAGTAAGTCAAATCACTCTGTCTCATTCAGAATGTACTCCCCTGGGGCAGCTAAGTTCAGAGACCGAGGTGTGGCCCAAGATGCAGCAGGGATTTACAGGCTGTTATCCTTCTCTCTCGGAACTGGGAATATATAGGCCATGTGTTGGGCAGGTACTGAGTTGGGGTTGGGTGAGTTCTAAATTTTAATGTACCACGAGCCTGAGGAAGAGCTGCAGGAAGGTCTCTCCTGCTATGCCATCCAAGCAGTAAGAGCTGGAGATGGGTATTCCTTTCCATAGAGAGGCACGGCTTTGACAGGTCAGGAGTGCCACCGTCCAGATCAGTGTGCTGATAGTATTCAGGAGTGAAGCCATCCAGGCCAAGGAGGGAACTGAACTGCAGTTTCTCACTGTCTGAGCTGCAGTTCTGCCTGAAGGCAGCTGTAGAAAACACGGGCAGCTTCTCCTGATCGAGGAGCCACACTCAAACTTTTGAGTTGACTCTGCTCCATTTTGGAGGGATAGGTGAAGGTGCCAAGTCTTAAGTGGAGGCTAGACGGTGCTCAACTGCAGTTCTTTGCAGCCCTGGGACAGCTGTGCCCTGGGTTCCAGCTCTTTACACTTACAAATTCTTCCTGGCTTGTTTCAGACAGCTGACTTTGCTCGCACAGCTTAAGCTCCCTTCCCCAGAGTTTTGGATTTCAGACAAGGGAACTGAAACCTGTGTGCTGCAATGACTCCCTCCTAATTTCTGAGTGCCGAAAACCTTTAAGTTGATCTAGCTTTTAACAGCCCGAGTCTGCTGTCCACAAGCGCACAGATATAGTTCCACTGAATTCAGTGGAGCTCCTTAAGCAAAAAGTAATGTGCAAAACTGGTACAGGATTTTTTTACTTCTCTAGACAATGCCAGGCATAATTGGCAGGATCCCATTGCAGCAGCTCTTAAATGCGGTAAAGTAATAAACCCAGTTATGTGTTTGACCTGTTACTGTCACTGCATTTGGCAAAAGGATAAACCAGTTTCACGTGGTCCATTGTGTGTGCTTTTCCTGGTACAACTCCATATTTATTTTTCTGAATACAGTAAGCATTAAGCATGCAAAGTTATCTTTTTATTACATGGAGATTTTTTTCAAAACCAACCAATATGGTTGTCTAAAGAAACAATTTAATTTTTTATTAGAGAACCATCTAATTCTCCTGGATGAAAAGCTACCCTTGTGGTCCTAATTAGTATACATTAATTACTACCTTAATGTTTTCTAGGAAGCTTGCTTATTTGATGAATGGAATTCATTAGCGGTTTATGTATCTATGGACAATACAGTTGTCATTGAAGACATCAGTAAGTGAAACATTACTTCTCTTGGTTACAGTTTTTGATTTGACTCCACTTTCCTGAATATATACCTACGTATGAACAAATAATAATGCTAGTAATAAATGGAATGTCAGTCCTTAATTCTCATACGCCAGTCATTTATCTTGCGTATCACTAATGTGCTAGCACATACAGAATTACTTCTGCCTAAGTGTGACCAGTTCCATGCCCTGCTCCTTTTGTCCTAAAGTAGGAGCTCTACAAAGATGTCTGGCAAGTAGCTTCATTCATGATTGAAAGGAAGATTCTGTTCTGTGTTCCCTTGTGCATTCATTGATTTGTGTTTTTACTCCCACAGAGGAAAATGTGTTGGTCCCCTCCCCAGAGCCAGCGGCGCGGCCCACCGCGCTGCACGTTTGCACAGAAGTGCTCTTTGGCCGAAATAAGAACACAGCAGGATTCTGCACAGGCTGGAAGCCCCTCTTGCTTATTATACCTCTACGGCTAGGGATAAATCATATAAATCCAGTATATATCGATGCATTTAAAGTAAGGGGGTTTTCAGTGAATTGTTTGTTATTGTGAAATAAGTACCTGTCACATCAATAAACAAATCAACTGCAATTTAACTTTTTTTCCCCTTTGAACTCCTAGGAATGCTTTAAGATGCCACAGTCCTTGGGAGCATTAGGAGGGAAACCAAATAATGCCTATTATTTCATAGGATTTTTTAGGTAAGAGAAAAGAGACACTTAGACCATATATGCATATGGTCTAAACAGAACGGGTTTTCTGAAGGGGAAATGGCAAGCGGTTTAAGTAGAAGAAATGAAGAAACATACATCAGTACTTCAAGAAGGGTATCATATCATCTGTGCAGGAACGGAAAAATAGCAAAGCTAGATGTGAGAATAAGGACGTGATGTAAGTAAGAACAACACACTACGAATAGTGAATGGCATTCAACACGTGTCAAATGTCACTACTGCTAAAATACTTTTTCCTCCTCATTAATATTTTCTAATGAAGGGTATCTTGTTTTATTCTTTGCTGCACGGTTTCCTTAATTCTTTTCTCGTATTTCAAACTTTTTCTGACAATGGTAACTTTTTCATCTTCCATTGCCTTCCTTTGTTAATAAAAATAATAGTTGGTACTAAATTCAGTCTTCATTTTATGGATATATTGTTCTTCCCTTTGTAAAACCTGATCTGTTGTAGTTAGATTTCTTTGTTCCAGTTTCTGAATGAACGCCTACAGGGATTACAGATTGTGTTTGTGGTCATCCTGTATTTTCGGACCTGTGGAATGTTGGGGTTTACAGTAGTTTGCATTTTTAAAAAAATGTGCTGGACCTCACATAGAAAAGGGAAAATACGCGACAAGTTAGAAAAAACCAACCCCCATCTTTCTAGAGTAACAGGTCACAATAGAAAAAATACACTCAATACCCTCTTGGAAACTATTGTGCTTATCTTTTTGATTTCTCCCTGGCTAGAAAGTCTGTTGGCTGTCACGATAATCTAATTTGTATTTTACAAGTCTGAATGGAATAAATGCTTATTAAAATCTCTTGCTTATTTTCAATATTTTGGATTTTCCCATTCAGGCAATGAGCTGATTTATTTGGACCCTCACACCACCCAAAGTTTTGTAGATTCAGAAGAAAATGGCACAGTTGATGATGAGAGCTTCCACTGCCAGCAAGCCCCACACAGAATGAAGATCATGAGTTTAGACCCTTCAGTAGCTTTAGTAGGTGTTATGAAATAATACATGTGTATACTTGATTTGAAAGGAATACCTGTGTGTATTCATAAGGGCATTTCCTTGAGTAGAATCAAGACTGCAGGGCTGTTTTCTGTGATCTAAAATTCAACACAGGGTAGTTTATACATTAACTGCATAGGCTACGTTAATCTTAGGTTAAGGCAGGGAACTGGCTGGTTTGTGTCCCAGGGAGCTAATGAGTTTTCTTTACTAAGCAGCATTTACCTCTTGCAAGAAAGTATTCTGGAGGTCAAAGCAAGGGACTGAATCACTATCGATTTTTTTCCATTGCTACCATACATGAATGTGTCTGGACAAGTTACTTATTTAAGTTTAACTTATTTTCTATCAACATTGACAAATCTTTAAATCAAATTACTTGTAGAAGCCATCCAGTATATGTCACAAGAATCCCATTTCTTCATCTGGTCCTTGTTAGAAACTCAATCTGATCCCATGCCAGTATCCTTTGTTTGGGCGATGGGCATTGTCACTTGAAACATGTTTCTGGAGCTTTAAACAATGTGTAAAGATATCACAGCATCCTCACTCACTGACATATTGTTGTTGTTCCTCAGGGCTTCTTTTGCAAAGAAGAATGTGATTTTGATAACTGGTGTACTCTTGTACAAAAGGTAAATACTGTCTTTATGGGCTCGGCATGAAATAGCGTATACTTTTTTTTTTAATTGAAATTCCCATTACATGTTCTTCTTCACGGAAAATGAGCCAGGAGAAGAATGCATTTGTGTGTCGGGATAAGCCCGTATATTATTGTTCACCATTTTGACAACCATGAACCCTGCCACCTGAAAAATTAGTGTAAATGTTGACCCCTAGAAAGTTTTCCTTTTTTTAGCATATTGTATTACTGCCTGAAACTTGGTCATTTTACAGAGAAATAAATGTTAAGAGGAAGTTTTAACTGTCATGTTGTAGCAAATTATTGATTTGCTTCCGATCCTTTTTGTGGTTGACATCGATATTGTTGCGTGTTGCGTTATGACCGCTAGTCCCTGGTAGAAGAAAAGATCTGACTCCTTGTAAGTGCTGAATCCCTCCAAGCTCCTGCTGAACTGGGGACACACAATTTGTTCCCACTGATCAAAAGAAGATTTGGAACACAGAGAGGTCTTCAAGCAGTTTTCTCTTAAAAGGCGGAAAACATTGTTACATTTTTGGTTTGCTACAAGTAAACAAAATTAAAGGGATGTGGCTATCAAAGCTAATTATAATACACTGATAATTTGTTAGGACAGTTCAAGAGATCTGTCTTCTGGGTGTGTTTACAACTAGGAAATACTACAGAGATCTGTGAAGCAGTGGTTCATAGTGGCAGGTACTTGAATAACAGGGTTTCACAGTATCTTTGCATTGTTTTTGATAGACATACGTAACTTAAAATGTTGCAATTGCTTTAGGACGTACAACAGAGTATTAGTAAGGTCATGCTATTTAAAAAATATATTGTGACCAGACTCTCTGTGGTCTCTGTGGTTAATTAAGCAGACATTTTCTGTGTTCAAAGGTTCTGTTGAAGCATCTTTTTAAAATGAAAGTATGTGTCCTCAGGAGATCCTAAAGCAGCTAGAGCCTACGGATCTGTTTGAGCTGGTCCAGAAGCATCCACCACACTGGCCTCCTTTCATCCCTCCAGCAAAGCCAGATGTGACAATAAAGGAGCAGGTGTGGCGGTACTGATGAACAGTGCTCTTGTGCAGCAGATTAGCAAAAAGAGGACTAATCCCAGGTGGAATAACGATGCTTTTCCGAAGTCGTAAGCAGTCACCACAAGATTAACTCACTATTGTTACAGACTATCAGACCGTTCTGCAAACAGGCCAGCTACAATGGCCAGCAGATTTTTTGGTTTGAAACTTTACAAAATACTGTGAAGAGCACATTCCAGAAAAGGGCTTTTTTGTGTGTATTATTGTAAATAAGCAAAGTCCAGCATGTCTTCAGATTCTATATCGTATAATTTGTTTTTTTTTGCAGAACTCATTGAATCTACTGACAAACTATTTGAAGTGGAAGAAGAATTTGAAATCCTGAGTGTGTGAAGGAAACTGTGGTCACCCCTCTGAGTATTGAACATATTGCTAATATTACTGCATCGACTTAAATCAAACAGCCATGTTAGCCCCAAAGTGCCTGAGCTTTTGTGTAGAGCACAAAAGCCTAGTAGCATCCGAAACTCCAACAGTGACAGTTCCTGCGCTCAAAGAGCTTCCTGAGATAGAAAGGCAGCAAAAGATCTTCTAAGATGACCTGGAAAGGGAAGCTCTTCTTAATGTGTGTCTTACCTGAAGACAAATGGACTTTTGTAATGAACGCAAAAACAAGTATATCACTGAGCTGTGTGCTTGGAGGAAGGGATAACACCAAATGGATTTTTCTTGCTCTCATGTAAAGCAATAGTTTAGTTTTTAAAGCAAAACACTCTTCAGTTAAGGAGGATGTTTACTTCTCTTCCCTCCTGTGGGCTGCATCGTAGGAAAAACCTGTCTTGTTTAAAAGATCAACCGGATCAGAAGAAAACTGTTTCCTTGTTAAATATTTTAACATGCTTTTGAGCAACCAGACTTTATTACAAAAACGTTTCTGTCAAAGGAACTGTCTAATGTCTACGTTTGCAATAGCCTTTCTGTTTCTGGGAAACCTCCAGAGCAACGGGGGACTCAAATAGCTGGTGCAGATCACAACCGCTGTTAAGAGTTATATTCCACCTTGACCCTAAAAGTCAGATCACTAAAACTTAGTCTGACTTTTCTTTTGAGAGCTGACATGAACCCAAGGTGGTTTATCTGTACCTTATTTATTTCAAAAAAGATTTCTCTGTTACAGC